>NC_072731.1:182281733-182398711 GCF_026930045.1 Uloborus diversus | reverse complement strand
CAGTAATTTGTTGTGAAGAAAATCACACTACAACAGTTCGGTCAATGTGTTTAACTTTATTGTACATACATTAGTTTTTTTAGTGATGAGTAAATTTTTGTTTTACAGTAAAGAATTTCTGTATGATTACATGACATACAACTTGCTTATTTCGCTAAAAAGCATGAAATTCAATTTAACAGCTATCTTGAAGCAGGAGAATTGAAGCTCAAGGATTTGAAGTTTTATTAAGCAATTTTCTGAACAATAAAATGTGTGGCTCTAAAATAAATATTAATAATTAGTCTAATAAAACATAAAAATAAGACATTACAATGAAACATAGAGCAGGTACAAAAACTTATGTCTACAATGATAATTAGAAAAAAAAAGTTATATTTTTCTTCTGTTTTAAAAAAATATTTATTCAACTAACTAACAATACACTATCTACCAGGATATGGCTTTTGTAAATTATCATTTTGGTTAACAGTTGCTCTGAACTCAAATAACCAAAAAAAAAAAAAAAAAAAAAAAACATCCAGTCCTTGGCATTTATTTGAATTTTGGGTTTTGAATTCAAATTTTAAGCACGAGACTTAAACTTCGGAATCCTGAACTTTTTCCCTTTAAGTAAAAAAAAAAAAGAAAAAAGAAAAAAAAAAAAAAAAAACTTCCTTTCCAGTCAGGGGCAGATCCAGACAGAATTCTCGGAGGGGGCCATTTGGAAAAATACAATGGTTTGGAAAATTTTTGAATTTTACAAAAATCAATACAGCCCACCTTTAACTAGAGCATTTTTTAAAGAATTTTCACTAGGCGAAGCAAGTTTATTAAAGGCTGTAACCTTCCAAATAATTTTCCTCTTTTCTTAACAAACGTGTGCATATATTGCCGTCTCAAAGTGGCATTCCTGTAATCAGTACTGTGATTTAAGAGGAAGCCGATATGAAGCAACCGCAAGTATAATATTAACTCCGAAGTAAAGGGTTTCTCCCCCCGGAAATTTTTCGAATTTGTAGTCGAAGAAACTCATTTTAGATGTTTCTGCTCTAGGAATGCAGTTTTAGACGATCTTTGATGATGTTAGAGGGAGGAGAGATTTAGGGCCCATCTAAGGAAATTTTTCTGATTTCTAATCTTAGAAATGCATTTTAACTGTCTTTCGTAATATTAAGGGCTCGGGTGCGACCCTCCCCCGCCCATTTTCCGAAATTGAAACCTTAAAAACCTTAAAAACATTATCTCCAATAATGTTAAGAAGATGAAGGTTCGGGGTTTCGGATTTTTTTTTGCCATTGTCGAGACAAAAACGCAGTTTAATACGCTCTTTTTGTGATGATACGTGGAGGAGAAATTCGAGGGCCCACATCAAGAAATTTTTTCGAATTTGCAGTCTTAAAGATGCATTCTAATTATCTTTAGTATTGGTAGGGGAGAAGAGGTTTGAAGCACTCCCCTCGAAACTGTAGCTCTAAAAAGGATGTTTTAAACGATTTTAGGTGTTTTCAACGGGAGGAGAGATTAAAAGGCCCATCCCAGGAAATTTTAATAATTTATAGACTTAAAACGCATTCTAGACTATCTTTGGTAAGGTTAAAGTTTGAAGAGATTCTGAGGTCTACACCCAAATTTTTTTCAAAATTGGACTCTTTAAATTGCAACTGTAGGCAGTCCATGATTCATGAGCAACTTTTAGAGGACCAGCAATTTTTCAAAATTGAAGCTCCAGAAACGTAACTCTTGAAGACTTTCAATTATGTTAGGGAGGGAGGAGTTCTCCTCCTGGAAACATTTTGAAACTCAAGCGCTTAAAACAAAATTTAGGCCGATCTTGAACGATGTTGGAGAAAAGGAGAGGAGAGGGACCCTCCCCCTGGAGATTTTTACAAGTTCTTTTTTAAAACATGATTTGTTGACGACCTTTGGTAATATTAACAAGAGGAAGAGGAATAGTTTGGAGAGCACCATATTAAAAAGGGAATGAAGAATAATTACACAGCACTACATAAAAGCCAGGTTAAAATTTAATTCTAACTTTAACTTAATGCACAATCATTAAATGTATAACTTTTTATCGGACACTTACTAACACATATCCCTTTTATTTCCCTCATGGGGAAAGTAAACACATCAAACAAGACGAACCCATTATGCTAAATGAACCCAAATATTTGGTATACACATGATACACTAGATGACCAAAAGTATTGGGACACTTTCAAAATTCACATTTTTTCTCGAGAAATAAAAGACCAATTACTTTGTAACTTTTGTCACATAAAGGGTATGTTCTAGCTGTCGTTTTCCATTGAAAGTTATATCATCCATGCATTTAGGGGACCAGCAACAAATTAAGGGGAAAAAAAGGTTTTTGATCATCGTTCATCGTAAATAGCTGAGAATAAGTTGTAAATTTCAGAAATTAAGAAACTTACTATGTAATGTACAATTATGTTACGCACTTTCAAAAATTACTGATATTCATGAAGATCTAAGCATTTCTTTCAGAACTACCAATTTTATTTGAAGGTTTTTGGCTCATAACGCGTAAAGTTTTCCATCAAAGCTTACCAAACTTCCAGAAAAATTGACAGCACACAAGGGAAGTATAATATTAAAATTTGAAATTAAAGTGTTGAAAATTTGAGGAAATATGAACGTTTAAAGCAATTAAATTTTCTCTGCGCAAACGCGAAAGACAGCAAATTATAACTTTTATAATCTAAGCCTTAACTAGATTTTTGTAATAAAATTTCAGTTTAATATCTTAAAAATTCAAAAAGGTATCAGCGTTCTAATAAGCTAAATTTGAATAGTTTTTGGACAGACTACGAATCGTGAGGGATCGTTCACAAATAATCTGTTTTTATTATGAATAACATTGAGCGATTGCAAGCAAGTGTTGCAAACGACCCCTAACGAGTCATCGCCTATCTAAGATCTATTCAGATTGGGCTCATTATATCGCAGATAACTTTCCGAATTTTTAAGATATTGAACTGGAACTTTATGAGTTGGAGAATCCAGTTGGGGTTTGGATTATGAAAGTTACAAATTGCTATCTTTCGCGCATGCACAGAAAAAAATGAATTGCTTTAAATGTCTATATTTTATCAAATTTTCATTATTTTACTAACAAATTTTTATATTATACTTCTCTTGTGTGCTGCAAATTCGTAGTTCTGAGAGAAATGTTTATATCTTCATAAATTTCAGTGATATTTTCTCGAAAGTACGAAAAATAATTGTACATAGTAAGGTTAACTAATTTCTAAAATTTACTACTTATTCTCAGCTGGTTACAATGAACGATGATCAAAAAACATTTTTGTCTTCCACAATTTGTTGCTGGTCCCCTAAATCCATGGGTAATATAACTTTTAATCTTACTAATATTATATATGCGAAAGTTTGTCTGTATGGATGTATGTATGGATGTATGGATGTTTGTTACTCTTTCACGCAAAAACTACTGAACGGATTTTGATGAAACTTTACAATAATATAGCTTATGCATCAGAATAACACATAGGGTAGTTTTCGTCCCGTTATGGGGGGCAAAACCCCCTTAGGGGGGCAATAAAACACAATTTTTGTATAAATTCTCTAATATTGGGATGAAAAAATACTTGCACATATTTACATTATATGTCCATCGAAAGCTCTGATTTTTCCGCTGAAGATGGCACCTGTTCGAAATTTCTAAGTAGAATAAAAAACGAGTTATGAGCTTTTTAGATCCATGTTTGAAGGCTTTCCTCAACTTAATACAGTATTTAGTGTATCATCTCAACTCCCTGTCGATAGCGACAATTGTTGTATTGTTGACTATCTTTGCTTTTCGTGACTGTTCAAGGCTTTTCTCAAGTCAAATCTTGAAGTAAGATTTTTGTACAAGATTGGCAAATAATACATGATTTGGCTGATGATTTTCCATTTAAACGGAACTTTAATGTAATTAATGGTTTTTATTATTATTTATGCTGATTGAACACTTACTCATTATCCAAACAACCAGCAGATCGCCAAAATATTTGCAGAAAGATTTCCGTAGCTGATGCATTTGGCAGTTTTTTCAACGTTGCTGTTTTTGAAGCCGAAGACTACGTCATAATGTTTCTCAGCTTTCACCATGTAAACAAAATATCGCCAATCAAAGAATTTTCAAAAGACTTTTTTTACTGTGTTAAATAATCCAGCAACTAAATTAGGCAAATCCATAAACAGCACAAAAACTTCCATTAATTTTCCTTTTTGCACAATTTCAAACAATCACCAAATTTTATTACTTATTTCGGTAACATTTCGGATGAAACTGTTTAACGCCATTTTATGGTGACCAAAAATATCTCAGCATCTGGCGACGATATCTCTGTAACGAAAATTAATATATCGTTTTACAAAGTAAGGAAAGAATGGGGGAGCATCATCGAAGGTATCCCGAAACGACTTTCGCAAATTCGGTAAAATCGCACCAAGAGCCACAATGATTGAAATTTCCCGAAATAACTAAAGCAAGTATAAGGGGATTACGAGCGCAGCTACTTTTTTTTAATCACTTCGTACTTCATTAGCCATACAGAGAAGGTTTTAGACTCCATGTTAAAAAAAAAGTATCAACAGATTAATCTTTTTAAACATGAGAAGATTAATTTCATGTTTTTTAAATTTGTGTATATGCTTAAATATAGTGCTTTCGTTTCTAAATCAATACTACTTTGTTCTTTATACTTATTGCTATTTTAGTTTTATGGGTAAGGAAGAAACTCGATTTTTAATCACGTCAAAAAGATGTGTTTTAAATTCTTTCACTTAAAACAGAAAGCAAAAGCAAGTAACGATTTTTTCTAATAATTATTACTGACCCAGGCAACGCCGGGTATTTTTGCTAGTGGTAAATAACAGCCAAAACACACCTTTTATGCGACAAAAGTTACAAAGCAATTGGTCATTTATTTCTCTAGAAATACTTAAAAATGTGAATTTTCGAAAGCATCCCAATACTTTAGGTCGTTTAGTGTATTTTTTAAAGTTTTATGGGGTGGCCACGCCCTCCTCTGTTATTGTTTCCATTCTTGTTAGGGCTTCACATGAATTACAATGAAGTTTTTTTTTTCAATTTAAGCTAGAACTTATATCTTTAAAAAGGCATTTTTAGGCGATCTTTGGGTATACTATAATGAGATGGGAGGTTCAGGGCAGTCCACAGGCAGTCTTTTGAAATTGAGCTTTCAGAAACTCGATTGTAGATGGTTTTCGATAATTGGATTGAAGAAAGAAATTCACGGCTCTGCCGCAGAAATTGTTTTGAAATCGAGCCTTAAAAACAAAATTAATGATGCTCTTTAATGATGATAAGGGAGTGTTCTGGACAATTCCATGGTGTCAGACGTAAAAAATGAAGAAAAGTGTCTCAGTTTTAATTCCATTTACCGAATATAAACTGATCCAAAATGATTAAATTTATTTACTAGATACTTACTTCATCCCACTGAATGAAAAATCATGTTAGTTTTTCAAAATAGATTCCTAAAGTATAAATTAAAAAAAAATTAAAGAGTTGGTGTTGGACGTAAACACACAAATAGTAAAATTGATGGTTCAGTTAAAAACTATTAAAAGTCTGTGAATTGGCTTACATTTTCATTTTAAAAACAGCTTAATTCTTAAGTATACTTTTGATTGAAGCATATTTGACAGTTTTCAAATGATATTATAAAGAAAAAAAATATTTCAAAAATATTATTAGCTTGGCGTTGGACGTAAATTGTTCATGTTGGGTGTAAACTATTGCTCTTAAATGTAAATACAGAGCAATGATTACAGGTATTAATTACAGATTAAATATACTGAAGCAAAATTTATCAAGTAGATTGAGAAGTAGGGTTGGTTGGGGGAAGTTGGTCACTGGGATAAGTGGGTCACCCCCCTATAACTGAAAAAAGCAGAAGGTTTTTATGCTTTTTTAAATTGATCATGTCATGGTTCATCACAATGATTGATTTTGCATTTTTTTTTTGTTTTGTTTTGTAGAATTTTTTTCTAGGTCAGAGAACTTAGTCGTCAAAAAAAAAAAAAAAAAAAAAAAAAAAAAAAAAAAAAAAAAAAAAAAAAAAAAAAAAAAAAAAAAAACGAAAAATATTTTTTGCCTAGTTTAAGCAACATTTTACAAAGTTGTGTTTCTTGGTTAGCTTTTATTAGTTTTTTTATGATTATTATACCTTCATGTACAGTTTAACTTAAAGTGCATACTGCAACCAGAATTTTTGAATTAAATATTATTAATAACTGTTTTAGAGGAGGGGTCCCACTTAACCCGTAAAATTTCACTGTAAGAGGTCCCCACACTAAGGGGTAAGTGGTTCCCCCATAACAGTAAGGATTTGAAAATCAAAAGCAACTCCGCTGAAATATTTGTATTAGTGAAATACAAGACAACTATGATGATTAAGTAGGAATTGATAATTCAGCTACAAAAACTGCTAAAGCTGGTGATTAGTTATTTGGGAAACTTATGTCAAAGAAAACCATTAAGATTTATGTAGGACTAATGTTGATAATGGTTCTTCCTTTGCCAACTTTACATAGATGCAGTCATTTAGTGTTTCCAATTTCTTTTTTCAACTTCTAGTTTTGGCTAATTTTCTAAAATTTATCTTAAACAACTGTATTACATTCATTCAACACACCTTTATATACACGAAATGTTCTCATAAAGGGTACTACTTACCCAATTCAACCCTATTTGTATATACAGTAAATTCACTAAGTTGTTTTTTATGCATGTTTTGATTTAACTTTGAAATTAAAGGCAAAAGTAGGAGAAACATAGTTGAAAACACATGCTATTTAAAGGAATGTAACAGCGTCGGACGTAAAATTTTTTTTACGTCCGACACTTAGATTTTAATAAAAAATATTCACTTGTTACAAAATTAAAATAGGTTACATCAATGAGATTGAAAATTTTGCTTTGTACCCAAAAATACATGTATGTAGCTTTAAAATTATTGGCTTAGCATAATTAATTGCACATTTTGGTGTCCGACGTAAAACACTTATGTAACCCCAGAGGAATTCTTTTACAAATCAAAATGAATTATATTTTGACACATTTTTGCAACATCACCAGCAATACATTGTATCATTAAATGGTTATTCATCTTAATTCATAATATTGGTATGTATTTTTTTGAAAAAATGGAACTTTGAGAGTCACCAAATATGGCTTGAAAATACTCAAGATGTTGTCCTTAGTTTAACCTCCTGTAACTTATTTATAACTGCAGTCATCAAATTCTAGACAGGCATTTCAAAATATACAACTCTTTACCTTTAAAATGATACCTTATTTGTTCAGAAACTTTAATTTTGAAAATTTGATCATCTGGTTGACCTTATTATGGAATTGCGCTTCTTTTGAAAGCTTTTCGAAATTGAAGTCCTAAATACGCATACAGGTAACCACCAAAAATCGGTCACACACCTACACAGAACTTGATATGTCCAGAAATGGTCAAAATGATTCATCTATTAAGCACACAAGTTCGAGAATTGTCACGAATACTACAATTCTACGTGTTAGATATAAGAAAGTAAAAATGGTTTGCGAAAAATAGTTAAGATATTATAAGATCAAGCTGCTCTACTTGCAGCAGTGGAGTCAAACATAATTGAAAATTAGGTAAAAATCATTTAATAGTAAATTAAAAAAAAAAAAAGAAAAAAGAAAGAAATAAAAAAAATAAAAAACTCATTTTAAAAATGATACAAAGCATGGGAGTAAAACAATAGGAAAAATTCAACACAGGTTCTAACTTGTTTGTAAAGAAGATATATTAATATTGGCCAAGCAATGGTTAAAAAAATATATTATTTTAAAAATTTAGATGAGTTCTTATTAATTTTTTTCAGGTTAATGAATAAGTGAAAGGCTGGAGCATAAAGGTTAAGATTCTTAAAAAAAAAAAAAAAAAAAAAATTACTTTATCCAATTGTGACCCCCCCCCCCCTTTCATTGCTGTCATACATGGTCATCGTACAGATCTGTACTAGTTTCAGAAAAATCCATGATAAATTAATACAAAATTAAACCTTCTGACCATTTTTTGCAATAGATTATTTGACGCCATCCTGTCTTCATTGAAAAATCTCTTTTTCAATGCTACTAAATTCTGGAAGGAGTGCTTCAAAAAAGTATTATTCTTGCATCTTACTATTTCTTATTGAATACATTTCAATATTTTTGTTTTCTCCAAAAATTTCGTTAGCAAAAAAAAAAAAAAATTGCCCCTAAAAATTTTGATGGTACATCTTGCGCCATAATCCCCTGCTGTGGGCACCCCTGATCTGAGCTATGACCTCCCTAGGCGGGCCTCCCTGCATGATGTTTTTTTCCCAATAAATTAACCTTGTGTTTTACGTACTGTATATATTATTAGTATACACATATGAAATTAAATATGCAATAATTCATATTTTTACTGTGAATTGTATTTTATGTTTGCGACTAAAATTTTGGGACAGTTTGTAAGTTTACTTATACTGCAAGAACTTATAATGAAAGTTAAAGGCAACAACTTAAAATAAGAATTTAAACACAACAAATTTTCACTCGATATTGTACACAAATGTAGCTGTCATGTATACCTTATTGCTCAAAAAAATTTTCATCTTACCTTGTACTTTGGGCAAAAACAGGAAAATGTTTCAAGGAATAAACACAATATCAAAGGGGGGGGGGGGGGGAGCTAGGTTTTCTTTAAAACTAAACCACCCTAATCCAGTAAAAGAATAGCAAAAATTCTTATCAAGTAAAACAGACTACCAGGTTGGCAAAATTGGGCTGCTGTATTAGCAATTGATTGCTTTTTTGGCATTTTTTAAAGTTCATCAGAAAATGAAAACAAAATTGACAGTGAATATTATCTTAAAACTAATTATTTAGCAAATTTGTAAAAAAAACAAAAAAAAAAACTGACTTTACCACATAATTTCTGTAAATACTGACCAATTTTTAAAATACTGACTTTTATTGACCAGTTTTATGACCTGGTAGAGAGTAAGGCTGGGCAATATACCGATATATCGTCATATATCGATATGTAACAATTACCACTGCAACGATAGAATTCTATCTGTCCGAGTCCAATATATCAGTTGAAACAGAAATACGGGACATAATTACGGAGAAATTGAAATACTGACTCAAAAATACATAACTTTTTATAGTTCTGTGTGATGGATGAGGGCTTGAAATTTCAAGAAATTAACTGCATTATTCAATCAGTTATTTTACTTTTTATTATAATACAAGGGAAAATTAACTACAGGGCCGCCGAAGATCAAGGTGGACCCATTGTCAGATTGGTCTCCGGATCCCACCCCCCTAAAAAGTTTTCAAGAGCGGGGCCCTTCTAAGGACCGCGACCCTAGTTTCTGACAAGGCTGATATGGCCTCTCGTGGGGCCTGAAAAGTGAATGCGTGTTGGTTAAAAAAGCATCTTAATGCAACAATTAAAAATTAACCAATAGAGGTATCAACACGGTTCATAATTCTAATTAAACGTAAACCATTGATTTACGTAAACCATTGATATATATTTGGAATAAAAGGTTTGCGAAATATACTGAACAGAAATGTTTGTATTAAAAAAGAAATGAAAAACGAAAAAAACCTAATGAGATTAAATAAAATACACTGCCAGCTCAATCATTTCCATCCGAGCTGTCGTATCAGAAAGAGCACATCTAAAAACTGAATGAAAATAGTAGCTTTATCTTTGATATTAGAGTCATTCCATATAAAATCAACAAATTTTCAGAAACATCCGTGCCGCACCATTTCAGATTTTGATGAAATTTGGTTGGTAATATGTACTAACATCATGTACTCCAAAACAGTTTGTTTTATTTCTAGAAAATTTTTTTTTCCTGAGATATAGCCCTTTCTTTGCTCCGCAGATGCGTAAAATTTGCTTTTTTTTGACCTTTCTCCTGGGAACTGTAGTGGATTTATTTATATTAGTCGAAAGATCAAATACGGGTTATTGTAAAGCTAAAAGAATGAACTTTTGTTTGTGCATAATAAAAAACTATTTAAGTTAAACCTAAAAATAAAAATTTCAAGGTCAAAAGGTGGTTAAAAAACTGCTGTTTTGGTTATTTTGGGCATGAAAATAACAACGAAGGACTTTCACTAACAGGCTAATTTTTTTTTCTGTTGCACTTAGGTATACATACTAGAAGCAGAGGAAAAATTAAGCTACTACTGATAGTCCTTCATTATGAAAAAATTGCTTAAACTTGAGAAAAAATGAAAAATGTACTTTTTCACCCTCCAAAAAAGCCCGGTAGGTAAGGGAATAAAAATCTAAAAATGCTATAGCAAAAAGCCGTCACATTGCCCTTTAAAACAAAACAAAAACTGTCTTGTTATTCCAAGGCGTAGAGGAGATATAAGCGTTTCAAAACTGAAACTTTTTTTTTTTTGAAGCACAAGTTGGAATATTATGAGTATTAAATGAATCTACTTTGTAAAATTTGTTAATTTTTCGATATAATTAGTCACAAAACCGATTTAAATTAAATCTAATAACCACTTAAAATTATGTTCTATTTGGTATTTATAGCACAAATGGTTTTATTGTAAAGTGTAAACATTTTTTTTTTAATTTTGGATTTTAGTCAACGATAATTACCAATGTCGCAATGCAAATAACGAATTAGTTTTCCAAACGACATAGAATTAAATTTCCAGATAATGTAAGTTTCTCATAAACAACTCAGCTTCTGCTTTTTCTCTCAAGTCTTTTATTTGATTTGACAATGCAGCGCTCTTAGAACGAAACCTTTGTTACAAAAGTTAAGTTGTATGATGGAGGACTCTTGTTCTATTGGAATCTTTACAAAAGAGATATGTCATAAATTACATTACCCTAAACATTCAAAATTACATACAGTTCTTGAATTCGCAGATGAAGATATAAAATTATTTTCAATCAGAACAGGATGCAGTGATATAGAGAATGTTTGTACTTTTCATAGGGAAAAGTTTTTGAACAGATACTTTTATATTTATGGAAAATCTTGCTCCGACCCCTACAATATTCACTCAAAACCTATTAAAAATCCCTAAGACAAACATCAATTGAACTTTCAATGTGCAATTCTAATCTGAAATTAATTCCAGGAAAAGTGTTATGTTCAAGATGTTTGGACAAAATTAGAACCTCTAAACGAGACACAGATAGTGACATTGAAAATGAGTGCTTAGGCTCTTTTGAACCGAAACCTGCTATCGTCAAAGAAGTAAACAAAGCTTGCATAGTCCTTAACATTTCTCCAGTAAATGCACAGAAGCGTTCAGTTGAAGAAAGGGATTCAATTTTAATGAAGAAAGTTAGTAAAATAGCTAAATCTGCAACTGAAAAACTAAGTAAAGCCTTTGATTTGAACATTTCTGCTGGCAATGAGAATTTCTCACAAAACGTGCATTGTAATTTAGCTAATGAGTATGAACAACTAATTCACAAGCTAAAAGAAAAAATGAAAGGTGCATTTTCTACACAAGAAAAAGTAAATATTTTAAGTTTAGTTCCTAGTAGTTGAAGCATTGATAAAATCCAGAGGCAATTTAACGTCAGTGAGTACCTTGCTCGACAATTCAAATATTTAGTACAAAAAGACGGTATTCTGCCAGAAATTCGAAAGAATAAAGCCAGGAATAAGCTTGATGAAGACTCAATCAAAACTGTACATCAATTTTACGAAAATGAGGAGAACAGTATAATTCTGGCCGGACAAAGAGACTGCATATCAGTCAGAAAACCTGACGAAGAAAAAGTTAATGTCCAAAAAAGGTTAATTTTATGCAGCCTTAAAGAACTTTATAGAGCTTTCAAAGAAAAATATCCTCTTACAAAGATAGGGTTTTCAAAATTTGCAGATCTGAGACCTAAATTCTGTATTCTAGCCGGAGCATCTGGAACTCATTCTGCATGTGTATGCATCATCCACCAGAATGTAAAACTAATGCTCTCGGCCTTGAAATCAGACATGGACTACAAGTATCTCCTCACTTGTATGGTCTGCAACACTGATAAAGATTCTTGTATTCTTGCAAAGTGTAGTGAATGTGCAGGAACTGATAAGCTGCGGGAAATACTTGAAAAAGGATAGAAAGATTTTGAAAAGGATGAAACAGAGATAAAATTTTCACAATGGGTATCTACCGACTGCTGCGAGCTGTCAACCAGTCTTCTTCCTTTTGCAGAATATTTGGAGAAGTTACATGAAATGTTAGAGAAACTTAAAGTTCATCATTTCATAGCAAAAAACAAACAGAATTCATGAACTTAAAGAAGAAAGATCTGCAAGAGAAAGAATGCATATATTAATGGGGGACTTTTCTGAAAATTTTTCTTTCATTATACAAGATGAAGTACAAGCATATCATTGGTCAAGCAACCAAATAACAGTTCATCCCTTTATGTTATACTTAAAAGAAAATGAAGAGTTGAAAAACCGTTGCTTTTGCGTAATTAGTGACTCATTAGAACATAGTACTGTAGCTTTTCACGCTTTCCAGAAATTAGTAATTGAAAATTTAAAGGCATACTTTCCTGATCTGAAGAGAATAATTTATTTTTCTGATGGGTCAGCTGCCCAGCACAAGAACAAGAAAAATTTCATAAACTTGTGTTACTACCAGCAGGATTTTGGAATGAAAGCTGAGTGGCATTTTTTCGCCACATGCCATGGAAAGGGACCATGTGACGGTATTGGTGGGGCTGTTGAAAGGATTGTGAAGAAAAGCTAGTCTTCAAAGAACATTAGAAACCAAATTAAAAATCCGCTTGATATGTTTGAGTACTGCTCAAAAAATATCAAAAATATTGGATTTGTATTTTGTCCAAAGTAAAATATTGAAGACACTAAACATCAATTGCAGGCAAGGTTCGAACTTGCAATTCCTGTCCCACAAACAAGAACTTTGCAGTTTTGTTCCTGTCAGCCTCGGGATTCTTCATGTCCGTTTGCCATCTCTGAAGAATTCAAGGCTGTTACTGTCAACAAAAACATTCCAGTAAAACGCTAGACACAAAACTGTAAACACGAAGTAAAAACTAAAAGCAATTTTTGTGTAAAATTATATTGTGTAAGAATGTTTACTTAAACCTGAACGTCATTTATTGTACAGAATTTTATTTCACTATATTTCAGTTAAATTTACCTCAAATGTGTTTCATTTGGTAACTAGCATGTTTTTTTTATTTTTTTTTAAACATTGTATCAAATAGCATGCAGACGGTCGTTTTGTATTATTTTAAAAGCTTATATCTGCATTTTACCAAGAAATAAAAGGAGAGTTTCTGTTTTGTTTTAAAGGACAATGTAAAAACTTAGCAATGTAAAATTTTATCAAGTGGTTATTTGATTTATTTTAATTATGTTTTGTGTCTAATTCTATAGTTTTTTACTGTAGCAGTTTATTGGAAAATGTCGTCTGCTAGCTGAGGGCATTTTTTTTTTTTTTTTAATAAACAAATTTCACAAAGAGATTCATTTAACGCTCATAATATTCCAACTTGTGCCAAAAAAAACCCCCCTAAATGTTTCAGTTTTGAAACGTTTATATCTCCTCTACGCCTTGGAATAACAAGACAGTTTTTGTTTTGTTTTAAAGGGCAATGTGACGGCTTCTTGCTATAGCATTTTTAGATTTTTATCCCCTTACCTACCGGGCTTTTTTGGAGGGTGAAAAAGTACATTTTTCATTTTTTCTCAAGTTTAAGCAATTTTTTCATAATGAAGGACTATCAGTAGTAGCTTAATTTTTCTTCTGCTTCTAGTATGTATACCTAAGTGCAACAGAAAAAAAAATTAGCCTGTTACTGAAAGTCCTTTGTTGTTATTTTCATTCTCAAAATAACCAAAACAGCAGTTTTTTAACCACGTTTTGACCTTGAAATTTTTCTATTTAGGTTTAACTTAAATAGTTTTTAATTATGCACAAACAAAAGTTCATTTTTTTAGCTTTACAATAAGCCGTATTTGATCTTTCGACTAATATAAATAAATCCACTACAGCTCCCAGAAGAAAGGTCAAAAAAGGCAAATTTTACGCATCCGTGGAACAAAGAAAGGGCTATATCTCAGAGAAATTTTTTTTTCAAGAAATAAAACAAGCTGTTTTGGAGTACATGATGTTGGTACATATTACCAACCAAATTTCATCAAAATCAAAAATGGTGCGGCACGGCCCATTTGTTGATTTTATATGGAATGACCCATTATCATAAGAGGGAAATTTTTTTATTCCGATCATAACACGGTAATCGAATTTTAAATCGTAATAGCCAGCAACCCTGATTTGAACTTCTCGGCAGACATTACTGTTAATGCGCGGATATAGTGTTTTTTGTGAAAGTTGTATGCATTAACATTAATGCGAGGACATAGTGTTTTTTGTGAAAGTTGTACGCATTAACGTTAAAGCAATGACATAGTGTTGTTTGTGAAAGTTGTACACACTAACGAAGATGGAATTGAGTTCTACCATTCACAAGTATGGGTTCTTGGTGAAAGTTCTACGCATTTTCAGAAGAGTAACAAGTACCATGATTGAAAAAGCTGAGCTTGTCGATTGATGACATTTATTGGATGGTTTACCAAGATTCTCTAAGACCGTCAGATGAAGATGAAAAGTAAGTAAAATTTTTAAGCATTTTTTTTATTTACTAATGTAACATAAATGAATAATATACATAACTAGTAAATTTTAAAAATTATGAAAAATTTCATAAAAATAAAAATTTTTTTTTAAATTTATTTAAAAATGCCAAAAAAAGAAGTTTACTGCATTAATTTTCATAATATTCAGATTTTTTCAAAAAAAAAAAAAAAAAAAATAAATAAATAAATAAATAAATAAATAAATTTTTTAATTTTAATTTTTTTCCCCAAAAATATTTAAGTTACACATCAAATTGCAGTGCATTTATAGCTGCATTCTTTAAAGATTTATTATTAGTATTTTACTTAATCTTACTCTACTAAAAAGTAAAAAGTCTTAAAGCAAAAGCTATTAAGTGACTAAAAACAAACTATTTAAGACATCAATATGAAATATAGTTCAAAGTACATTCAAATTATTAGACTGCTCAAATTGAAAGGTTTAAATAAAATATTGAATTGAATATTTAAAATCTTTTCGTTGCGAAGCATTTTTGTCATGTATTGAGCTATACCATTGAGCATGCCCTCCTCCCCCCCCCTCCAGGAAAGTTTTGAATTGGAGAAATATTATATTTGGAAATGTTTTTTGTTGTTTTTCGATCCTTACCACCCCTCCCCTCAAAGGATATTTTTGATATATCGATATTTGGAGAGCGATATATCGCAGTATTAAAATTCTGATATCACCCATTCCTAGTAGAGAGACCTTCCCCTAAAAAATTTTGAAGTTAACTTTTAAAACGCAGGTTTTAAAAGATCGGTAATGCTTGTGGGAGGAGAGGGTTGAGAAACCTTTTTCGGTTGCTCTCCCCCGGAAATTTTTTTGGAATTGAAGTCCTAAAAGTGAAAGTTTAGATGACCTTTAGTAATATCTAAAGGAAGGGGGGGGGGGGGAAACTTGAATTTTCAATTTTAACAAATAAATTTTATTAGTTTGATGGGGAAAAAACCCAGCTGTCATATAGTAATAAATTTTGAGAAATAAGTCCTAGGTTGTTATTTGTGCACAATGGGTTTTTAATCATGTTCATTGCAGGGTGTTGATGATTTAAATCAATTTCATTAAATCAGCGATTTCAATTATTACTTAAATCAGGGATGAGAGTGGTCAGAGAGCAAAAAGGACGAAATCCAAAAAAATTTCGTAAAAGGGATGATATCCAAAAAAATTTCGTGAAAATTTTAAAGGTAATACGTATTTAATTAAGTATAAGTAACAATTTTGTACAATTTGCAGCATCGTACCATTTCTTGTAAGAGTGTTTATTCTTAAATAAATCCACATTTTTAAAAAGAGGCAACAATTTCTAACCCCTGAGTCCTTGAACAAAGGGTTGGGGGAGCCAGAGGTCAATCTTGGCTGCATCACACAATAGTGTCAACATTTCATATTTTTTAGAAAAAAAATAAATTTTTTTCATTAAAAACATTTCAGTTCATAGTGTTAAACGAGTGAGAACATAAATTTTAAAATTAGGTCTGTTTGTAAAGTAAAGATTTACAACAGAGAGAAAAATCTAAATTTTCTTCATGTGGTAGGACATACTTTTCATAGTAAGAATTGAAAATAAATATATTTGTTTCAGTACGTTACCACCCTATAGCCACGGCTAAGGCAGAAATACAAGAAATACACCGCAGCTCAGTCAATTCCAGCCAAGGACTGAAGTTTCGTGCTTATTAGCACTCATCAGCCGGCATAGGAAATAAATGAGCTGGAGGTGGAAAACCTCTTAACGAAGCAGAGTGCCAAACAAACTAGTAGCTAATATAGAATCAACACAGACCAGACGAGTGACCGAAGCAATGGTTCTGTTCAACTTGAAGATTGAAGGCAAGGCATGGTAATTTCAGTAAGTTACCGCCCTATAGCCAGGGCTAAGGCAGAAATACAAGAAATACACCACCAGCTCAGTCAATTCCAGCCGAGGACTGCAGTTTCGTGCTTATTAGTATTCATCAGCCAGGCATAGGAAATGAATGAGTTGGAGGTGGAAAACCTCTTAACGGAGCCAAGAGTGCCAAATGTGTTGATTTTATATTAGCTACCAGTTTGTTTAGCACTCTTGGCGCCGTTAAGAGGTTTTCCACCTCCAGCTCATTCATTTCCTATGCCGGGCTGATGGTGCATTTCTTGTAAATATATTTGTATATAAACAATTGGTTATCTTTTTCCTTGCATTGAACCCAAAATTTGTTTTTAAAAACTTCCTAATACGGTTTCGGAATCAAAAGTACAACTTGCAGCTGTCTCATTTAATCAGGAAATCTCAAAACTTTTAATAGGCTGTACAGCCTAAACTATTTGAGATTCATCATGCATATTTTTTACTTTCATAAATACACAAAAAAAAGTTACCATGCCAAGTTTTAATAAATTCGAGACTGTGAGTGCTAAGCTATGTTTCTTGATTGACTTTGGCATTTTTTCTAAAATAAATTAAAGAAATAAAATATTATTGAAATGATGAATAAAATAAGCAGATATAAGGTAGCATATAGTAAATAACCACCCAACATTAAAAATAATTGAAATACGTGCAGGATGCAAAAAAATTGAAATCTCAAACGAGGCATGCAACTTTCGGAGCAGTACGTGTTTGATGTCGTTGACCAAAAATTTTTAAAAATCTTATCTTTTTCCGATTTTTGAGCAAAATAATGCTTGAAAGAGGCAAAAAAGGAGGAAAAGTTTTAAAAACCAACAGAAAAAGCCGAAAAAATCTCATCTCTGTTAAATGATTTTTTTTAACTAAAAAAATAATTGATTTAAATCATTTTTAAACTTAAACCTTAGAAATTCTTTTTAAAATTCTGAATTTCCCAAAGGTTACCTTTTTATTAGTCAGAGAAACTGTTCTAACTTAAATTGATTTTCTATGAGTTTTTATCCGCATTTGACCATTTTTATCTATTCAAATACTCTCTTACTCAGTCTGAAAATTTGAACTTCCAATCACTTTTGAACTTTTTATGCACCAGCATAGTCTGCTGGTGCATCAAAAAAGTGAGAGGTCAAAGCAGCTATTTTAAGTCTTTTTTTAAGAAATCAAAACATCCAATCTGAATAAAAGAAATCTGATTACATTTTTTTTCAAATCCATTAACTTCTCAAGAAAGTCGTAATTTTTTTTATCCTTTGGTCCGTCACAGAATGCCAATGACTCTTATTAGGAGTAACAGTTTTAAAAGATAGTTTAACGGAGGTAAACAATAAGGGTCAAATCAACCAATCACTCAAAATGACCATCTCAGATTTTCATGAAACTTTCAGGGATTATACTGTTTGACATTCTAAATTCAGATTTACTTTTTAAAAAATCTATCTTTTTTGGTTAATGAGTTATTAATTTTTTAAATGTGTAAAAACTCACGTTTTTTTACTCATCTGTTGTGCTTAAAAATGCTACAATTTTAGTTCTATAGGGTCAATATAGTTGGTTAACAGTTCATTTTAAAGAGAATTGCATGAGCTTTAATTTGACATACAACTTGCATATTCCTCTTAAATTTTTAATATATTTTTTTTAATTTTAAAATTTAAATTTTTTAAAAGTTAGTGTCATTTATAGTTTATTTTATTAGTTATTTATTAGTTATTTCATAGTTTATTTTATTAGTTATTTATTTTAGTAAAACATATGTTTTTTAATATGTTTTAATAAATACATCCTAAAAATTTCAGAGTGGGGACATGATGGGATCAGCAGTTATAGCAAATAATGCAATGACACTTTTTTTGTAAAAAAAAATATATATATATATATATATATATATATATATATATATATATATATATATATATGTTTTTTATTAGACATTTTTTTAGATTATTTTTTTTTACTTTTTTAAAATCATATTTTTTAAATTAATCTCTTACTTTTTAAAATTACTTTTATTTTAAAATTTTTTTAAAATTATTTTTTAATTTTATTTTTAACTAAGCAATTTCTAATTTGGCAACATTTTATTTCAAATTATGATATAAATTAAAATATAATTAAAAATTGAAAATGAAATGCATTAAAACCATTTAAAGAACAGGCAGATCATGCAGCAGCTTGTTTACACACATGTTGAAACACTCCCTGACATGTTCAAGCAGGTGTGTGACACATTAAGTCCAATAGCTGAAGGAAGCTATTCAATCTTATTCTGGCTTTCAAATAGTAAAGTAGGTTGTGTTTGATGTATTGATAATTGTGCTTTTTTAAATTTTGCTTAATTGTTTGTTTTAAAATAGATGTTCTCATATTTTAATAGTTATAAAAGTTGATTATTTAAAAATATTTTTGCGCAAATTTTCAAGAGTGCTTATTGGAATTTAATAATAAACTTTTAACCAAGCTTTAAAGAAAAAAAAATGACTGAAGCAAGGACTTCAAAAATTATTTCTTTGTACTGCTGCAATCCATTTAAGAAGCCTGGACATGACTATTACAAGAAAAATTTAAGAACTGTGAGTAATAATGTATCAAAGCATCATAAGGAAGTAATTAAAGGCTATAAAATATGTGATACTTGCTGAAGAGCTGTACAAAAATTACCTTTAGTTACCTCAGATTATAAAGAAAGTTCAGATGAAGCTCTGAGTGAAACAGATCATGAGACTGAAATTTCAACTCCAGAAAAGTCTAAAGCTATTAAAATATTAAATGAAAGTCTTGGAGTAATTGATGAAACTCCAATAAAAAAAATTTGTCTTAGTGAAAAGAAGTACCCCCAGACAAAATTAACTAAGATCACTGAAGTTTTAGGAACTCAACTATTTGCATAAAATACACCGCCAGCTCAGTCAATTCCAGCCAAGGACTGCAGTTTCGTGCTTATTCGCACTCATCAGCCAGGCATAGGAGTGACTGAGCTGGAGGTGGAAAACCTCTTAAAGAAGCCTAGAGTGCCAAACAAACTGGTTTGGCACTCTAGGCTTCTTTAGGTATTTTTATGTATTGAATTCTACTTTGTGTTTAGACATTTCAAAATTAAATCCTCGAAGCTTCTGTGCTAGTTCTGTTTACTGAACTTTGAAGGCATAAAAGATAACCAAAATTTAAGATTTTTTTGAAATTTAAAGGTTTTTTAATTAATTGAACTATTTATAGTTTTACTACAAAATGTTTATAATATTATTTAAAAAAAAAACTAAAACATGTATATTTTGAAATAAATTTAAATTGTTAAAAATAGTTTTGTGCATTTAAAAAAGTATTTTGGTACAGATGTGATATACCCCCCCCCCCCCCTTGGCGAGGATAGAATTTTTAGCTCATTTCGAAAATCGCCAACGTTGGCGATAAAACTTTTTCCGGTAGCCCTAGTAACCCTGCAGAATATACCTGGGAAGTACAGATGTGAACTAATTCTTTTCGCACGTGTCCGTGGAGGTAGGACCACATATGTTCCGCTCTTAGGGGGATTTTACGACGTGGTGTTGTTTCGTGCAATATACCTTACAGGAATGCTTATTTTGTGTTAGTTTAAATTCAGTAGTTGTGTTTTGAAGTAAAAACATTAGAAAATACCAGTTTCTTCAAACTTGAAGGTTAATTAAAAGTTAACTCCAACGTGGTGTGTATCTGTAACGTGCCATTGTCATATGATGTATTGTTTTAGACTGAGTGTGAATATTTATACCATATAAAAAGGTAAGTTCTTTATTTTAGAATTCAAAAAAAACCTCTCACTTCCAAAATTCTTTGTTTTTACAAATCCTTGAGGGGTTCTTGTAGTATTTTTACTGTATGTAAATTAATTTTACAGAAATAGTACGGTTATTTTGTTCTAAAAGTTAATTCTTATCGATGCCACGAATTATTTAGACATTCTATTAACGTTCCTCCTTTAGGTACTGAATTTTATGTTAACAATTGAAAGTTCTTTCGGTTGTACTCGTAAAAATGCTGAATTTTATTAATAAATCTGCACAATAATGGTGCATATTTCACACTTAAAACTGTGTCATTATTGTACACTGAACGGAAGGAGCCACCCTTGGGTGTCTCCATGAAAATATACATAACTGTGACCATACTCCGAATGTAATGTATATTAACAGTCGGAGGGATAACGGACCGAGCGGAGCGAGGTCCTGGCGAGCCAGAGGTCTCATAGTACTTTCGTAATGAGACCGAGGCAGGGCCGGCGAGCCGAGGTCTCATTATGAAAGTACTATGAGACCGAGGGCTCGTATCCCGGAGAAATTATGAAAAAAAAATTAATGCATTAATTTCGACTTGTAATTAATACAATAATTTATTTCATTGTATTTTAATATATTTACAAAAAACCCCGGCCCTGTACATTTTTGAAGCATATATTCGTGATGCTTTTTGTTGTGCTTTTATGTTGTTTTTATATATATTGTGTTCTGAAGTGCTTTGATCATGTTTTCTTATCTGATTTTTTCCTGTTGGCGCTAAAAAAGCATCGCTAAGAACGATGTATGACATATGTCGTCATACATCGTTTTCTTGGCGACGCTTTCTTGGTGCCAACAGGAAAAAGTCGCCAAGGGTGGAGTATATCACATCAGTTCCAGTATTTTTTATTTATTTATTGTTTTTTTAATTTTTAAACAAAAATGCTAAGTAGCACCATTGCAATAACTGCTGATCCCATCATGTCCCCACTCTGAAATTTTTAGGATGTATTTATTAAAACATATTAAAAAACATATTTTTTTTCAAGATTTTTAAAAAACACCAACTTTAAAAAAAAATATTAAAAATTTAAGAGAAATATGCAAGTTGCATGTCAAATTGAAGCTCATGCAATTCTCTTTAAAATGAGCTGTTAACCAAATGTATTGACCCCATAGAACTAAAATTGTAGCATTTTTAAGCACAACAGATGAGTAAAAAAACACGAGTTTTTACACATTTAAAAAATCAATAATTCATTAACCAAAAAAGATAGATTTTTTTAAAAGTAGATCTGAATTTAGAATGTCAAACAGTTATAATCCCTGAAATTTTTATGAAAATCTGAGATGGTGAATTTGAAAATAATATTTTTTTGGTTGATTTGACATGGAATGACCCATAAAGTAAGAAATAACAAAGCAAAAAAGCACAAATTGCAGATTTTTTGCAGACACGTGTTTCTGCATTACAAGGAATGCTTTTTTCAATGCAAAAGAAATGAACTTATGGATGAAAAGACATCCAACAAAAGTTTACTTTTCAGCACAAAGCTTTTTATTTATCTTATTGGAGGCAAACAATCTTTGATATATACAATTTATTAAGAGACTTAACATATTTGCATGATCAAAATTACCATTTTTAATCCCATCACATTTGTGATTAAATACTTGATTTTGGTAATAATTTAATGAATTGCATGACAGATTTATATTTTCGTGTAAAATTTTTTACCAACCAGTTAATGAATTTGTAGTCTTTAAGGTTAATAATTTATTTTTGAGGTGGTGATTGTAAATTATTTTTTCAATTGCGATTATTTTCCTTTTATTCACCCGACAGTTATTCTAAAAGTCCCTGTCGCATGCATTTGTAATTGTTAACATGTCATAAACACCACATGATATATTACAGACTGTATACAAATGTATGCAGTCCACTTTTCTGTTGAGCCGGATGGTCATCAGATTGTGATGGAGATCCCATATAAAAATGTCATAACTCCCAAAAGAACAATTTATTGGTGCAATATAAATTAATTATTAAAGAACTAATTAGTTAATCAAAATAACTATTAGATAATTTTTGATTATATTTACATAATTATTTAATTTTAATATATAATTTTTAAACATTTTTTTTACTCCTGGATTAAATGTCTGGAACCACCCCATCCCCCCTCTCCCCACTATGCCCCTGAATCAGGGGATCAAGCGCATTTTAATAACCCAAAGCATGGACATTTAGTGTTAATAATAATAGATTATTTAACGAACCTGGTGAATGAACCATATAATGTGTCCAATAAGGAGATTGTTGAACACCAAGATTACGCCATTCAGTTTCTGTCATCAAATGATTTCGAGGAACAAGTTCTGCAACATCAGCAGGAAGCATGACATGTCTATTAAATGAGAAATTAAAGATAGGAAACAATTAGTCTCATAGCTGACTCACATTTTGATAATTAAAAAAAAAATCCCTTGCAATTGCTGGATAAAACTTTTAGCATAATTATTTTTTTTTTAAATAAGAAAATAATGCATAAAAAAAGTAATTCTCATGCATGAGTTTGTACATTTTTACACGATAAGGCAATTTACGATAGATCGAAAATTTGCTGGGTTAGTTATCAATAATTACCTGTATTCATACTTATCATCAAAATATTTATCTGAATAAAGAATATTTGTTTCTTCTGACATGACAACCCTATTACAAAACTGCGTCAAAATTTTTTGGTCACAGAACTTGCTATCTATTTCAAATAAATTAAATTATTATTCTCACGGTATGAAATCCCGATTCATTCATTGGCCATTTCTTAGCGAAGGCTGACAAGCAGCTGTACAGAAATTCTTATATTTACCGCCATGTACACAACAACGAGTCTATTAGGCTCTTCTGCGCTTCTGCTTTTCACTCTGGGTGCGTGCGCCGACCTCGATTGATAGGTCTACCGGTGACTAACCGCAGCGTTCTATGATCAACCGGTAGACCTTAATTTAAGTTGGATGATTAGTTGACTGAAGCACATGACATTTTTGACCAATAAGTATTTTTTACCTGCATATGTTTATTTATTCGCGTTCTTAGTCTCACGTCATTAGTTGTCACGTGATCAGTATATCGGTAGCTACCGATCAAGGTCGGTGAACGTGACATTGGGCTAACGTTTGACGAGCTCTACCGGTAGCTTCCGGTTAATTAATCACGTGACAGCTAATGAACACGTGCCCCAATCCACCAATCAACAGCTTAAAATGGTAACCGGTGAGGTAACCGATAGATGATAGAAAGCTGCGGTTTGTAACCGGTGACTAACCGGTAGACCGGTGAGGTTCGTCGAACGCAACCTTGGTTACATTTGGTTGGCAAAAACCTTTTGCTTTCAGAAGAAAATGGATAAAATACAAAAATAGGGGAAATTTCATCTTTAAACCCCTCTTTGATGTGTAAACTTCTGGTCGATAATTTTCTATCGACCAGAAGTCTCTTCTTTACAAGAAAAGAAGAGACTTCTGGTATTAAGACTCTCACATCTTTTATGCGCCTAAACGTATAATATACTGTACCAAGTAGCAAGTCCCGCAAGTGGTTAGAGCCTTACTCCGCTCCAAAAAATTAATGTAAATAAATTGTAAGTTTTTAAAGCTGCTTTTTTGGAAACATAGTTTCAAATGAACATCTTTTGAATTTGTTGAATAAACTGCATTTGATTCTTGATTGAAACAAATTGCTCCAGATGTATGAAAATCTTCACTCTGATTTTCCAAAATATTGCTTTCGTATTTCAAATAATTTCATATCAAACTTTGTTTTTCTCAAAACAGTTTATGTTAGAGATGCTTCACTTGACGCTTATTTGATCTTGGCGATTTCTTTTAATTTTATTTATCATCGCCATGTTTGGTAGAAGGTGATGTTTAGGTTCCCAAATTTCCGAAAATTTTGGGCTAACAACCAATGTTCGAATATATGATATTTTCGAAAATATCCGATATTTTGATACATATCGGATATTTTTATGTATATCCGATATTTTCAATCAGCCCAAACTGAACTTCAAAATAGAAAAGGAATCCTAAAATCACTCTTTCTTTTCTTTCCTTACATTGTTATTATAATATTTAGACTTTGAAGTAAGGTTTCTTTCATTATTTATATTTAATATTTCATTTAATGTTTCAATCAATTTTAATGGAGTTAATTTAGCATTAGCTGTTTTATTCATTTTTCTTCTGTTAGCTAGTTTTTCAGAAATAAAATAATGCCTTAGTCGGTGGTGCGCAGTCATAAGACATTTTCTTTTTTTTTTAACCAACGTTTAATGTTTACTTAGGCACTTTTAACATGAATTGAAATTGTTACATTACTAATAATTTTATGAATATAAATTTAAAATTAAAGGAATACTATATTACTTTGTTATATAATGATGTATTAATACATCATAAAAATATAGTACAAAACTTTTTGGTTATTTTTAATAATAAATGAACAATATCACTACAACTTATATAATTTTTATTTTGAAAATACCGTAGTTGAAAAAATAAATATGGAAAATATCAAAATATCATGATATATTCAAAATGAATATTGGATATATGTTGTGATATATATCATGATATATATCGGCAAACTCTGCTAACAATACCTCCTAAAACTGAAAAGTTTTCAAAAGCACCCTTTAAAAATGATTTTGACGCTTCAAGGGCAAATTTTGCATAAAATGGATTTACAGTTTATATTTGTCTTCCAAACCTTTCTTAAGCCACAAAAATGGGAATGAGTTGTTTCTGAAAATTATTTAAATTTCGTATTTAGGTAAAACATTTAAAGTTTTTTTTTTTTTTTTTTTTTGGGCAATGACACTTCAAGTTAACGACCCGTGTGTCACCTGTGTAAAGAACTCCACTGCTTTTAATGCCAAAATACATTTTTGCATTCTTTGTTGCTATTTTGCTCTATAAATTATAAAATATATTTGTTCTTTTTTTCTTGCAAGTGGCTGATACACTTGCTAGTTCGTCAAACTAAAATGCATTTCTTATATATTTCTGGGTAGTCTAATTCTTTGCACCTTCATTGTTAAGCAGATTGATTTGACACGCTGCTAATGTAACATTTCTGTAAAAAAATTAGATATTAAAACATCAGTAACCCTGGACCGGTGTTTGTTTCGATACATTGGTTTAGAGAAAAATTCTAAACTGGTTTAAAGATGTGGGATGCACACCGGTTTTTGGTGATCCCACCCCAGCCCGAGTGGTTATGAGTAGTATAGACTTTAACATTTATAAAAGCCCTTTATTAATGCAATTGAAAAGGCCTCAAATTGCATTCAAATACAGTAAAACCCCTCTAATGCCGACACTAATAGTTCACAATAGAGGGGTGTCCGTAGGACGAGTTTAATAATTTTATTTGCCGTAGAATTGGGGAATTAAATATTGTCCCCATAGTAAGGGTGTCCAGTTGGCAGGGCCCGACTAACTGAAAGGGAGGCCTAAGGCCTATAGAAACAGATTTGGAGAGACAGCAAAAGAAATTGATTTGTAGAGATATGCTGACATTTAAAGACAAAACCTGGATAGACATTTGTTTTTCTTCCTCTACTTATAAAAGTTTTTATTGTTTGGTGATATATATTTGCTATCAAGTTGACAATTCTCATGCAATAAAAGTAGATGCTAAATGATACTCTTCCTGCCAATTTTAGACAAGGCCTCAATTATTTTTTGGCAACTGCAGCAGTGGACAGGACTATTATTCTACGAAGATTTTATATTATATTTTGCTATTTTAAATGCAATAATTAATTAGGAGATTTTATCTGACAAAAAATTAGCTCAAGACAGGAATCTTCATCTTCGATGGGATAATGCATAAACGTTGCTGTTTTGTTATTCATGTTGCTGTTTAATGCCTATTTTCAAATTCATTAGGTTCTTTCCCTTACATTATAAAAAACCAGCTGCGGTGTGAAGAAGTAATGCACTTGGTTATAATCTCTTGGAATAAAGTTTTTTTCCACTGTAATGTTTTCCATAAGTCTCTACCATTTATACAATTTTGTTGTTGTAGTTTAAACTTTTTGTTTTGACATTGAAATAATTCATTTGTAAGAAAATTAAATGTTTCTTCTTTCTGCTTAGTTAGCTCTGATAGAGTATGGAGAATTTTAAGTTTGAAGATTATCGTCATCCATGGGAAACTGGAGATCATTGGGAGTTGAAGCGAGAATTTATGGAAAGATATAAAGATACTTATCCTATTGAAAGATTGTTGTGTTTAGCACAAGCTTACTCAAACATAGAGTTGCTGCATTGCAGGTAATGTTTCATTTACTTCATATTGGATTTAGATTAAGATTCAAATTGAGTTACTTTTATATATATTCATTAAATCTGATGTAAGCAAGGAATCATTCCCTCATTTTAAACCCCTCTGTTTTACAGCTGTTTTAGTTTCAAGTAATCTGACATGATAAGCAAAAAAATTGACCTAATTTCTAGCTTGTGCCAGGGCTGATTTGATAACTTTTTTTTTTTTCAATCTGAAAATTGAATCACCAATACATGAAAACACATTCAATTCAGGTTCAAATTCCTCGTTTTAAACAAACCCCCATGCGGTGATCAAAACTGAAATTTTTGGTCACCATTTAAATTTGTTGGTATCTCATTGGCTACTGATAATCTGCAAATTTTCTGTCAGTCTCAACTGTCAAATAACTTGGAACTCTAAACCCCATTAATGAAAAAAGTGTCATTCTTAGATGGCTTCTAGCCAAACGTTGAGCCTTTTTGTTCCACAAAAATCCATTTAATTTTTTTTTTCAAAGAATAATCACTGGGCTTATTTTTTGGTGAATTTGTTTCACATGCATTTTAGTTTGTAGTAATATTTGTAATTCTATATTTTGCAATTATGTTTTTGTTCTTTTTGTAAACTATGGAGCAGCATCAAACTAAATAAATCTTCCTTTTTTTTGCTTGTAACTTAGTATGCCAACTTCTTTCGGATTTTGAATTGGGTTTGCAAAAGGAAAAAGGTTGTGAACCACTGCGTATGTCATATGGCTCAACTAATTTGACCACAGCCGATGATGTAATTAAAACTCATACTGATTAGTCACAGAATGTTCCCTGTAAATTTGCTATTATGGTTTAGTTACTTAAGATTAAGGTTTTTTTTTTTTTTTTTTTGTCAAGAAATTATTACATAACTAATATTCAAAGTGATTCAACAACAAATAGGAGACTTGTTAAATAATATTGGGCTTTATGCGAAAAGATTTAACCATTTTTATTTATTTCAAGCAATCTGGTGCCCAATTTCAAATTCTGTAGTGCGTGACTAAAGTGCAGAATTTTCAATATTTTTCATAATTTTCAGATTTTTGTAAAGAAAAAAGCTTGGGATTGCTTTGTGGTTATTAGTACTAGTTTTGTATTTTTAGAGTTGTATGTTTTAAATGACAAAGAAGTAGATTGCTAATGCACAATGTTGCTTATAGTTATCCTGTAGATGTCATGAAAGAAGTCCATGAACTTTCAAAACCTTTAAAAGCTTGCAAAATATTTCGTGGAAGAGGTGGCATAGCTTCCTCACATTCAAATGATGCTACAACTCCTACAAACAGAGGTATGAGAAATGTTATATTATTTTTTTTATTAACCAACAAAACCTATTAAAGTATGAGGGCAGTTCTCAAAAGGTGGGAGCAAATACAGACATCAACTTTTAAGCTTTAACACCAAATAACTTTCATTTTAATTTACTCAAAAAATTTTGAGTTAAATTATAATGCTGCATAGAGACAAGAATTAACATAAATTATGGAAAAAATGCTCTTTAAATACCCTTAAAAAAATATTTTCTCTGCTAAATGGCCCATTTTTGGACATTCAAAACGTTAACTGAGCAAATGAACCATCAAAACAAAAAATTTTTTTTAAATTATTTCCATACGTTAAAAAAAAAAACTAATGGCACAAATCTCAAATTGAATAATTTTTTGATAATATTTTCCACAAATTACAAAAGTAAAGACATATTATTTATTTTGTAAACGATTTTAGAAAAAAAGGAAGTTGGAAGTTTGATGAATGTCCAAAAGTTACGATTTGGACAATGCTATTATTTGAGAACTTAATACATGAGTTATATATTTTAAAGATATTTTTTGATCTTCAAAATCAATTTTTAATTATTTTAAAGTGTTTTCATATGTTTTTATGCAGTATTTTTGAAGCAAAATCATTTTTCTTAAACACATATGTGAGATGTCCAAATTGCGTTACGATCTAGACGCCGATAATTCTGTCCATTTATTCAATACTATAAATGATCTTCTGTCTTGTAACCTTAATAAAAAAGGCCATTGTAATGTTAATTTTTTTAACATTGGTATTTTTCACAATTAATACGTTATGCATTGACCACGACATAAATAACAGTAGAAACACAAGTTTTGATAATAGCGAACAGTAAACAAAGGCAGAAAAAAATCGGCAAGCAAACCCCGATTGGCAACTACTCACAGCGTACGATAAGCAAAGGGTTACCAGCGAGGGATTCCGTATTTCGCCAACAGCGCCAGTTTTGGCGACTTTATCACCTGCACTGGCAAAATGGATGTTTTTTTTTTGGATTCTACGAAACCATAACAAAATTTTATTATTTAAAGACTAGTATACGAAGTCATTCATATACTTCAGAAATCTTCTATTTTTTATTTCAGAATTTAAAAATAGATAAAATTTTCATTGGAAAAGTTCAAAAAGTGAAACTTTACCTACTGGACAACTGTATGTCCAAAATCAGTTACCTACAGACTGATCATTAAATTTGCTATTTATTAATTTTTATAAATACCTGCTGTCTTTTTATGTTTGTGTATGATGTTCTAGGTGTACATCCTATGAAATAAAAGAAAAACTGATGTATAATTTTCAAAATTTTAAAAATGGCTCAAAAGTAACATTTTTTTTCCACCTTTGAGAACTACCCATGATGTATAAGAGTATTACTAAACCTTGTTTGCATAGTTGAGCTCGTTGAATCAATCTCAATAATTTAAACATTAAAGTCAGTCAATAAATAACAAGACAGAGGCTATACAACAGATTTTATTCCACATTCTTTAAAAAAATGACTGAACTTGTTTAAACACTTGTCCCCCTGGGAAATTAGTCGTATAGTTCCTACTCATAAAAATGTTTTGGCTGCTGCTGGCACCAATTACGTAAACACTTCTTTACTTCATTGTCCAAAGGAAATCATTATCCCTGAAGTGCTTTCTTGAGTTCCTCAAACATGTGGGATCACATGGGGATAGATGTGAACTATAAGGGGGTGATTCAAGATTTCCCGCTTAAATTTCCGTAAAAATTATTTTTTTTGCATTGGCTGTGTGCGGTCCAATAAAACTTTCACGTCCTGTCATCCTTTTGCACGACAGCACTAAACCACACACAGCCAATGCAAAAAAAAAGAACTTTTATGTTAATTTTAGTGGAGAATGTTGAACTCCCCTCCCCCCCCCCCTATAGTCCAGATCTATCCCCATGTGATTTCACATCTTTGGGAAACTCAAGAAAGTACTTCGGAGACAACAATTTCATTTGGACGATGAAGTAAAAGCATGTGCGTAATTGGTGCCATCAGCAGCCAAAGGACTTTTATGAGCAACCAACTATGCATTTAATTTCCCAGTGGGATAAGCGTTTAAGCAAGTTCAGTCATTTTTTTAAAAGAATGTGGAATAAAATCTGTTCTATAGCCTCTGTCTCGTTATTTATTGACTGCCCCTAATACTATCAAAGTTTTAATTTTGGACCAACGAATAGCATCTATATTCCTACAAATTCTGTAATGAAATCACATGGGGTAGTTATATTGAACAAATTTTATTGTTATTTAGACTGTGTTGAATTACATAAGTCAGTAACTTATTTTTTTTTTAAATGTTTTTCACGAAGAATGGAGCAAAAAATTGAATCCTTCTCCCAAAATAAGTTTTTTAGTTCATAATTATTTGTAGTTTCTTTATTTTTGTCATAAAGAAAAGATAATATGACAGCATTTCTTCATAAAGACAACTTGGGGTTTGTTGGTCCACTTTTAGAAAACCCACAAAAAAACTAAAGTCTTAAAGAAGCAATATTATATAATATTGCTTCTTTAAGACTTTAGTTTTATAGTATTAGCAACAGTGAATTTGATGAAAAACCAAGTTTTGCTGATTCTTGAGAAGATATAACATTTATAAACAGCACAAAAGTAGAAGTCGATTAATTTAATTTTTGGTTTATTTAGTATGTTATTTGTATCTTTAAACTGCATTCCCCCCCCCCTTCTAAACACAAAAATACAAAAGAGTGTGTAATATTTATCATTAAAATTGTAACAATTTGTTTTCATGCGGTAATGCAGACCAATGTACCGAGGCATGTTGATCCACTTCTCGAACTTCTGTTAAAAAATTAGTGTAAAAAAGAGGTAATGCGTTAGACTCGCATTTTACGCCGAAGGTTACATTCCACGGAAATTCTGCGTAAATCAAAACCGTGTAACTTTATAAGACTAAATAATAGTGTTAAAATGTGTGTTAGGTTCCATAGATAAAAAACTCTTCATTCTAGTGGTAGATAAATGTATAATTAGTTTGCACAATGTGCATCGTTCATAAAGAAAACTGATATTAACAAAATGTTTATAAAAGAGAACTGGTTATGATATAGCATATCATAACCAAGCAGTTATTGATCATTTCTTTTGCCAGTTATTAATCATTTTTCTCTGTAATCCTTTCTGCAGATTTTCGGCACCGCGGTTTCAGCAGATTTTCTGCAGAAATTTCACTGAAATTGTCAGTTTTCGTCTCACATTTGAACAGAACTGTTTTGCAGCTCAGGCATCTGTTCGGCAACGTACCTCACAAATTTAGTAATATTCTGCTTTGGGAAAGAGACCTATTTTATTGTCGTAAAACACATCTTTGGAATCATATTCTTTCAGAATTAAGGGCAATGATCTTTTTCCATTCCTTGCAGATATCTTCACTAACACTGCCACGTTCTCCACAAATTTTGTAAAAAGTGATGTTTCTTTTCTTGAAATTTTCAAACCAACCGCTGCTTACTTTGAAGTCTGAAGTTCAGTTGTTTTCCAAAATCCTCCGCTTCTTCTCACAATATGTTTTCACCAGGCGGAATGTTCTGGGTCTTGCAATGTGTTATCCATCTTATCAAGCATTTCTCCACTACCAACATTCTCCAATCTTCATTTTTTTTTCTGATCCCCTTGACTGTCTCATTAAAGTTTTTGAGTCTCTTTGTTTTTAATCATTGTTAACAATGTGCTGCTTGAAATACCAAACTTCTTGTCAATTGTAATCTTTTCCTTTCCTCCTTTTTCTACAGCATTAATGACTTCTTTTTTTTCCTTCTGTGAAAGTGTACTATGTTTTTGTTTTGTAGCCATTATTCGATACAGAAAAGAAACCTTAGCTTGTTTGCACCATTAAGTAAAGTAATAAGATGCAGATTAGAACGAAATGTGGGACTAAGTTTTCTTGGAACTCGTCATTCAAGTTAAAACTGTGATTGCATTTATTCTGAAAAGTTAACCATTGTCCACTACTGATAGAAAACAGCATCTGAAAAGCATCTTCCCTCCTACATGCTTGAACTGTGGGGAACACAACTGTGAAAATCACAAACAAAAGAGGGCCTGAAGTCACTTTCCTCTTCTCAAAAGCACTATACATAATTTGACAAGGGTTTGCCACACATGGAAATAACTATTGTTTGCTATTTAAAAAACAAAACAAAAAATATTTTTCAATAAGAGTGAAACATAGTCTTATGAACATTTTGACCAGGTTTTATATAAGCAATGAAATATTTTTACGCTTACACAAAATCTGGTGTATATGAATTCATAATTTTTAGAATTACAAAGAATGCTTCTTCAATTAATAAAATGAATTGCTCATACGCACATCCTCTTTGTTATGAAAGTTTAAAACTTTTCAAACTTATCAGCATTCTCTGAACTCCTTCTGTTTTTTCTTCTAATTTTTACACAAAACTTTTTATTTTATAATAAAGTAATAATTAGGTTCTTAAACCGAAATTTTTTTTTCAAATGTATTCATACTCAATAAAGTAATAACAATTTGCTAATAACTTATTGTTATTATTTTAAAGAGATAAGCTATTCTCATATTTTATAGCATGACAATATTCTCCTTTTCGACTTGTAGGAAAAAGGAAAGTGCTTGATGAAAATGCTGGTAAAAAGACGAAATTCATTAATTTTTGTGCAGCCTCTGATGTTTCAGAAATGGATCCCAACAGTATGTGTAGAGGTACTTTTTCTTTTGTCATCCATTGAACTGCTGTATAATCAATGTTCATTATAAGGAAAAATCCAAGGTGAAATTCCTATTCTAAACCAAAATGTTAAGTGGAATTTTTTAGGAACTATGTGGAAATGGATTTTTAATTTGGGAAACACAGTGACCGCCGCATACAGTCGGATCCCGACTTACTCGAGGGATGTGTTCCAAGACCCCTCGCGCAAGTTGAAATTTCGCGTTGTGGAAAAACATATGTTTAGAAATATTTTATAAGCATACCCAATTATTTCAGACACGTTAACAGCCCTCAAGTTGTTTCAAATCATTTCTTAACTATATATTACCGTTTTCTGTATGAAGAACTGACTTTTTACTGCATTTTAGAAAAAGCATTTCCAAAAATTACTGTTTTGAAGCACAAAATCGATGAGATACATGGATTAAAACAGTACAATACTTACGTTAAGCACATTACTGCATTAAAAACCACTGAACAGTAGATATCACACACTTAATTATAATTTTTAAAGTAATGAAGATAATGGTTTATGCGGTGTGGGAACACCCCTCTTTCTGGCCTCCTTAAGCCACAATGAAAGAGCAGCTTTCATTTTTATGATCTTTGTATTTTTCTTAGACACTACTCGACGAGCTTCACTTTTGAAACTAAGTTCTAAACATCTACGGGTTTCCTTTTCTTGAATTTTAATTATATGTATCGAAGATTCACTGATACCTAATTGTCGTGCTACCTTCGAAATACCTTTTAATTGTTCAAGCATATCGAGAATCTTGACCTTTTCTTTAATGGTCAGAAACTTTCTCTTTTTCTTTCCATTATCGCCAACTTTAAATGAAAAAATCGCGTTTGGGGGCCATTCTATTTTATCAACGTTCGTATGTAAAATGAAAAAAAAAGTTAAGAATCGGAGCGTTTTTTTGTATAAACTAAAACAAAGTGCTGTTTAGACTAATACAGTGGGTTAACTTCCGCTTTCAGTGATGCTAAAGGGATGAAAGTTCATTCACAAAACCAATATTTAGTGTCAAGGAAGCACATTCTAATGCTCTGCCGCTCTTTTCCGAAAAATTTCATGTTGCAGACGAGTAATGTGCGTCAGCAATAAAAAAATTCATTACTCATGAAAAACTCGCGTTATAGCCATTTCGCGTAAGTTGGATCGCATTGTAGCGGGATCCGACTGTATATGAATCACGTTTGTTCAAAACAGTTTTGATTCCATAAAGCGGCTGATTCAATAAAGTGGCTAGTTCAATAAAGCTGGATTTTATTCTGTTTTTGACAATTTGATGTCATGAAAGTGGTTGATTCAATTAACCACTGATTCAATTAACTGGCGTCCACTGTATTGGATAATCAATGCAATCCTATGTCCTAGTGTGAGCCCTGATCATACTGAATGCTAGTACATAGGTTTATCTGTAGACAGGTATGTCATGGTGCATCGCTATCATTTTTGAAGATTCCATAGAAAACACATTAGAAGACCAAAAAATAACTTTCTAGGCTGTGGAAATGGAAGCATCGTCGTCACAAACAACCTCTACGTCAACGACTGCCTTGAATGCCAAGAACATTAAAAATTCAAAAGAGACTTACCCCATGTTGAGTGTATGTGGACGATAGGAATGAAACATAGTAATTACCGTACATACTTTGTTTTAGTTTAAATTTCGAAGTACACAGGAGTTGACAGGAAATTTTGCATGGTGATCACCAGGTTAGGGATAAATAGCCAAACACTTAATTAAAAAAATATCAGCAGGTGAAATATTTGAATGTTAAAAAAGAAAAAAAAAAACGTGGAGCTGGAGCTTGAAAAGTTTGTCATAACAGGAAAAAGTTTTTATTCTATTGCATGGTTTTCGAAAACAGTCTAATGAAATGAGCACAGGATTGGAAGCTCAATTAGAAGAGGCACACAAGATGGTGGGAAGTATTCAGGGTTCAATTGGATACATACGATGTCGGTTGCAGGCCATGCCGCCCAGAAAAATGGCGCATTGGTTGGTAATCGCCTTGGTGGCGATGTTGAAATCATCACACATTAAAAAAAATTTCATTGGGGGAAATGCAGCTACGCATCAACACTCACAGATAAGTTGAGTATTAGAATATGGTCAGTAATGGAAGGCTCCTTTCCGGCACAGTCTGCATATGGGCCCCCGAAGTCATTTTACATACAGGCGAGTTTCATCCAATGATATCATCCTCTCCCACGAAATTTAAACATTCTTGGTTATATGAATACGTTGTAATTAAAAGTAAAAGAAATTTCACCTCATTTTGAGGACTAATAAATATGGCTGAAAGCCACGGCCGTCTAAGGACGCTGAGCAATTATGCTTTTGCATCGCCATCATCGAAGAAAAACGGAGAGCCGCAAAAATGCACGACCAAGCAGACTGGGAGCTGCAGGCAGAGTGTGTTGGGGTGGAAAAATGAATCAGCGAATGAGTGATTGGCGTGGAGACGCCACGCAGTGCGGGAACCAATGAGCGTGTTTGGCGCCCAAACTACAGAGAAACAGAGGCTAGCCATTTTAATGGTGGCTCAAAAAAATGAAAAAATTGGATCATCAACACAAAAATTGAAAAAAAAAAAAAGACACAAAGATAGAAATGCAGAAAAATGGTTAAAACGCCTAGCTGATATCGTAAAATGCGCAGAATTTAAAGGGGAATGCAGGGGAAACGTGGAATGCCCCTGGAAAAAAAAAACAGAATGGGGGGGGGGAAACGATTAAAATGATCTAAAAATGGGGAAAAAAACAAACGAGTAAAAAAATGTGATATGCATTATCATATACACTAGCAAAGCAAAAGAAAAAAGAGAAAATTTTAAGTCCAGCTCCAATTAACCAAAACCTTACACAACAAATTCATACATCCTATATGTATTCAAATGCATAAAGAGTTGTAACACCCAAAAAAAAAACCCATGAGATTTCAAAGGTATCATACTTTATGCCACCATCACACCGTAGAAAATGGGTAAGTCAAAGAAAATGGATTGTTTGCATTTTCTTTCTGCCTGTCATGATTGCACCCTGCTCATAAAGCAATATCACCAAGTGACCAACCAAAAGGCCAAAAAAAAAACATGTACATACCTGGTTGTGATTAAGTGAGAAACACACAGCATTAAAAAATTTAAGAAAATTTACTAAACTACCAAAACACACGCACAAGATGATTATACTAAAAAAAAGCAACATGTCACAAACATCAAATATGACCATTCTCGTTACGTATTACATTATACTAAAGACTAAACATTCTAAAAATGCAAAAATGGAAAAAACCTGCTGTTCTTCTGCGGATCTCTAAAACTTTGAAATACAAAAATGGGTATGAAACATTTTTGCTGTCATTCTCCTGGACAAAATTTCCGTGTTAAATAAAAGAAAAATTAGAACTCTACCCATAGTGTGTAGATGAATTAAGAGGTTAGAATCAAAAGATAACATTAGTTACCTTAATTATAATCCATGGCTTAAGCAACAGGCAAATTGTATGAAAAATGTCATACTCCTGTCCTAAAAAAAAAAAAAAAAATCACTCTTCCTAGCATTATTTCTCAAGCACTGGTAATGCATCCCGCAGAATAGAAGGATTAATTCCCAATACATTAGTTAGAAAATAAGATTGATTGAAAAAAAGAAAATTAAATTTGGCAAATGATAAGTAAATAAAAAATCTATCCGTGGAATAATTCTTTTTATTTAATACAGTAGGCGCCGCTTAACGTGATCACTTTGGGACAGATACAATTTGATAACAATAACCGAAAAGAATCCAGAGACAGAAAATAATTTTTTTTCTAATTAAGGTGCATTTGTTTTGGTAATCTCAAATCGATATATTTCCTCAGTATTTTCCACAATTTGAAGCAAATACCAGAGATGCATCAAGTTCTTTTCCAGGAGTTTTAACGAGAAAATTTATCTGACTCCTAAATCAACAGGAAAATCCTCAGAATGGTACAAATGATCACTTGCATGAACACCGCACTTTTAAAAAACACCGGCTATAATCATCATGTTTAAGTCTAGAGACATCAATTATACAATCGACAGTGGCTAAAACCAAAGTTGTATGCATGATTGGGGGAGTTCAAAGACAACCAGAAACTGAAGTCTGACATGACTGCTGAGAGCGCCATGAAGATACAAAAACTTTTATAATCAATATCAGACACATGTTTTGGATCACGTTGAAATATTTGAAGAACAAGTCAAATTCCTTTGATGATGACGAGTTTAGCACAGTACAGTAACAGAACTGTTCCCTCTGAAGAACATGCAATGTCTGTCAAGTCAGGCATGCAATAGGGAAAAAAAACAATTCAATACAATTTTAGCAGTAGTAAGTAATAAGAAAGTTATTAATCCATGACGTTTTTAAAAGAAATAATCTCCCCTTAATGAGTGGCAAGAGTTGTTTTGCTAAGTCTGAAGACAAGTAAGAAGTTGTTGATTTGAAAAGAGACAGTACTCTTTTTACTAAACTATATGTTGCTCAAAAAGCAAAACAAATGGGTGCGAAAGAAGTTTTTACCATGAGAACAACTTATGTCACCATTCCATATCAAGCCTCGGAAAACTTAGAAAACTAGGCAAGAAATCCGACAGTTTCCTGCTTCGTTCAGTGTACCAGAGTAGTTTTGACGGCTCTTATTGAACCAACTGTGACTGGGCTGCATTAATTCACATGCTTGCTTCTAAATCTACTTGAACTGTTCAACAAAACTATGATCAGATTGTCTTAAAACACACATTTTAATGAGACTAAAAAGCGTGAATAAAGCAGATTTAGTTTTTGACCGGAAATCTCTAATAAAGTCTGAAAAACGGCACATGACAGTCAATAGGATATGAACCAAGAATAAATGTGAGCCCAATGTTTTGATTCCAAAACCATTCAGTAAATTTTTAGTTAACAACAAAGACCAAGAGAAGCTTTTCAACTTTTTAGCAGAAAATCTCGTTAGGATGGATCTACCAGATGGAGAAAAGATTGCATCATCTATAACTACTATAACTCAGGGGCGGCAAATAGGGGGGTCGAGAGGGAGCGGTCGCACCCCCAAATTTTTTGGGAGGAATGATTAAAAAAACGAGCAAATTCAATTTTCGTAAATCGCAAACCAATGTTCATGGTAAAGGAATCTTGCTGGTTCTCCAGAATGGTTGAAGAAACTCGACTTATTTTTAGATTTGAGCAAGTGTTTTCCATGTTTTTAAATAATTAGAAATTTATCAAAACTTTACGGGCCTTTTCAGAACAGAAAAAAAAATGATTAAGAATTAAGGTGAATTTTAACTAAAGACGTAAACTTCATATAGGCTAAATATTTCATTTCTGTGTGCTCTGTGTAAGGAGGGTTATGAGAGGCTCGTGTAGTGGTGTGGCTGCATGATTTTCACTAAATGCCTTGGTATTTTACATCCATTGTTACGCTCATATTTTGAGTGTGTACATTTAATGAGTGTTCATCACTTTCTTCCGAAAACACATTTCAACTGCTCAATGAATAGTATACTTTCATAGCTATGTCTTAAAAATACATACTATTTTTGAAAAAAATATCTCTTTTTTGTGGCCTCTTTAATAATGCAATATCAAGGTGACACAAGAGGGTCTTTAAGACACAACACAAGATGGTCTTTTAAACCGTAAAAACTCTTCTCGATAACTTCAAAGCAGTGATTTTGGAAAACAACTCTTTGAATAATGAAGAAGCTAATATCCTTTAACATGTCTTCATATGAATTTTTATTCGTTTTGTTTGTATTGCGGAGAGTCTTTGAACAGTGCTTTACTATATCAAAACATCTTCAATCAGCTAACATGAAAAGCTACAATGGTGTGACTTCCTTCAGTCAAAAGTACTACTTTTAGTCATTGAAATAGATAGAATGAGCAAAAAAAAAAAAAAAAAAAATACATGGACCCAGAAAATACTTTCATTTTTCAAGCAGTTTTTTTTAAATCAATTTTTTAAAGTGTCCGATTTTTCAAACAAGGCGTGGTCTTGATGACGTCACAAATGATGCACTTTGTGGCGCATCTTTCTATCACGTTTCCACGTTATGATAATCAAGAAGCGAATTGAATATTGCGCTCTACGCTTGCTATCAACCCTATCGTTGCCAATACACGTGAGTAAAGATGCGAATTAAAAATATTTTGTTCTGTGAATGGCAACATTGAATGACATTCCATCATTTGTGATGTCACACGACAGAAGTGTAAACAACGAAAGCGCACCGGTTTAAGTAATTTTTTAAAAATATTAAACTAAAATAAATTATTCCAACCAAGCGTGGATCTTTTAAAAAAATTCTTACTCCAGAGAATTTTTAAAAAGTGCAAAGAATATTCAAATGAATTTAGAAGAGGTAACCAAAATGCACGTGATGATGTAAAGTCAAATCTTGATTTAACATATTGTATAAAATAATAGATTCAGCTTCTAATGAAATTAACACAAGATTTGATGATAAATATTTTTCTGCATTGTTGGCTCTTTATTTTCTGGATTGGATGTTGAAAGAAAAAAATGAATTGTTTCAATTATGAGTAAAATTTATCGCATGAGGCAAGAAAAATCGTTCAGAGACTAGCCTAGAATAGAATATTTAATAATGAAAAATGAAGATCATCACAATTTTTAAAGTTACTTGGGTGATTTTGAAGAACAAGATGTGAAAGGTGTGTTTTCGTACGTAACTTTGTTACTTCAATTATTTTTCAACTTTCCAATCAGTTCAGTTCGTAGACAAAAATCATTTTTGTGTTTTAGGAGGTTAGAGAATTATTTTCGAAGCACAATGGGGGAAAAAATTTAGCTGAAAAAAAGAGCATGACACTGGGCATTGCTGGATTAGTAACAAGATTTCATGTTCTTCTGTATTTTAAAAATCAAGCATAAAAACTTTATTAAAAGGTGAAAACTGTAGTACTAAAATACTTGGTATGATAATATATTCTAAAACGAACTACAAATTTTGTCATAAAAATTTAAATTGCTTTTGAACACTTATTTTTATTAATTCTAAACCCATATCATGACTACTTGCTGTTATCCAATATGTGTTTTGGTTCCATACTGTGGTAATTCATATTTAAGAAACTCGACCCCCCAAATGAAATGCTGAAATGCCGCCCCTGCTATAACTGCTGTATGTAAAAACAATTTTTAAACCATCTTCGGACATCCCACGAAGAAGTCGATGAGCGCATGTTCATGTGGCATGGCCCAGCCAGGTAGGAGATTTGGGGGTCGAAAACCCCTCCTGCAAACCGTAGTTATAACAGATTGCCAATCCTAACTTTGAATACTTTTACAATTCTCATTTAGTAGCTTATAAGGGCGGTTAAGACTAAAACCCAACACTGCACCACTGAGTGTGGCATGCAGTTGACTGCTTGGACCATGCAAGGATCACTGAAAACTGTTGACACTGATGTTGTTGTGATTTCAATATTGTTTTTTTCCAGACTGTCAAAACTGCAAACGTTGTGAGTGGAGTAGGGAAGTGGGAAACATCAGCAGTCTCTTCCATCCATATTTTCCAAAACAAAATTCCACAAGGTCCCGGCCCTTTTCTCATTCCTTTACAGGAGCTACTTGTAATTGCAAGATTTAACTAGAGGAACCCCCCAAAACACTGTTTGGACAAGTGGCTGCCAGTATTTTAATCTGGTCCAGAGCGTATTGCAGTGGTCATTGGGGATAAAGTCTTCAATGAAATTTTCAGCTCCTGGATCCACGTGTCAGTGGAATTGGGGAAAAAAGGAGAAAAAAAACGGAGACAAGTATGAATACTTTTTTTTTCCGCAAACACTGAAATAATAATTGAGAAACTGCGAAAACTAATATTATTCAATTGCAGAGATATGTACACTTTGTCGATGCGTCAAACCATGTTTGAACTGTACGCTATGAGCTGTGAGGGTCAGTGTAGTATGTAAAGCGTTTTCAAAAAATAAAAACAGACAGTTTTCATTGTAACACATACTCTTTGCATTTAAACTTGTACTTTTCCTCTATGTCTATTATATTTTTTAAATATAAGCACATTTTTAACAAAACTCTTGTGAAAATGGTTTTATTACACTCTAGCTTTAATAGCTCCACTCCATCTGGTGCTGTGGCTATGATTATTTCACGACTTAAATCCGTCATTTATTCAATATACAGTCCCACCCATTTATAGCAAAGTTAAAGGTACATAATAAAATATTTTGTTAATTTCTTTACTTTGCTGCAAAAAGTTAAATAATACATGGTAGAATGTGAAGGATAATATTGAAACTTACATTAAAGACATAATTTCGCTAAGAGCGCTGCGACTGTTTCCGTAAAATAATAATAAAAGGTATTAAAACATGTAGCACTAGTACAAATTTAAATTTAATAAAACTGGAAGGGTTAATTATAATGCAAGTATCAGAGCATGTCAAAAATTTTATGTAATCATCGGTGAACACAAAGAAGCTTTGTTTTTCTACCTATTTCCAAGTTGAAATCGTAATAACTCTTCAACTATTTGTCTTAAAAAGAAACATCAAGCAGTTTTAAATACATTTTTTAATGCGTTTTCAGATGATGTATTTGTATTTTTACAATGTTTAGATCTATACTGGAGTTCTAAGCCACCAAACCAACATATTTATCTATACATGGCGGCCATTTTGATGACGTCATCACAGGGGGACCTTGATCTCCAATCAAGTGCCCATTCCCCCCCCCCCCCCGGCGATTTTTTACTCTCTTATATGAACATAAGCCCCACAAATATTTCACACTTGTATTCGGAAGTTAAATATTTTTGCACAAACTCCACCGACTACAAGTCTACCAATGTATTATCTTATAACTTTAAACGAGCAATTCTTGTGGGTATGTATATATATTTATGTTTTGTATCTTAGAAATGGCTCTGACAATTTGGATGAAATTTTGGATTTAATTGTAGTTGAGCATTCTAAGTCCATCTACATCAGTGTTTTTTCTGTAAAAACGTGATTTTTTACAAAAAAGAGTTTTTTAATATAAAGTCTAATTGAGTTCAGCCCTGAAAAAAAATTGTGAATTGACACATAAGGCAGACGATTTGCAACCATAACAATAAAAATTTCTCCCTTCTCGCTTTAAAATTTTAAACTTGCTTAGGGTTGCCAGGTTTCGCTGATATTATCCACTTTGGCTAGTTTCAATCGCACTTGGCTAAAAACAAATTCAAAAGCATTATGTAGCATTATGTAAGTCGATGTAAAGCTTTTTTTTAAAGCAAAACTATTGCTTGACCGTCTTATTTTATTTATTTATCTACTTTTTAACATTTCAAATAATTTTATATGTTTTTTAAATCACAGATCTAAATTTTATTTTGAAAAAGCAAATGTCTTGAGACTGTTTATATTTTGTTAAGACTGTTGTTGTTATAATTTGTTGGGTGTGGTTTGTGGATCATCAGTTTTTATGGATAGCATGTTGTATGTAGCATTTTCTGGCGTAAAGTGACCAACTACAATAAAAGTACTTATTCCAAGTGAAAATCTCGATTGGGATAAAATCGTGAATCGCAATATAGTATGGAAGGAAGTATTGGGTTAAAACTGATTTCATCATAGTAAAATTGGCTCCAAGTTCAAAATCTTTTAATTAATGACAGGAAAATTGTATAGTGGAAACAAAAATGTAACAGATAGTTGAAAGAAAAATGTTGATTTAATTGCATTCAGAATCTTTGTTTGGTACTTTAGTGTTATAAGATGGTCGCGGCGCATTTTCAATCCTAGCAATTTTTTCATATTTATTTTCACAATGTTTGGTTTTAGAAACTACTTTTTTGGCAATACTGTGTGTTAAAAATATGTATACGAAACTACCTCAGAGCTTCCCTATGTGGATGACTGTGGGGGAGAGGAGGCCTATATTCAGTAGTAGACTTCTTATAGCTGAAATGATTATAATGCTGATGAAGTGATTACACGTGTACATCTCTCGTTTTTCGGAAGCATATCCAACGACTGGCGAGAATCTTAATATTTTGTTAACGTGATGCGTTTCAAGTATATTTGAAAAAGTCTCAAACCGTAAAAAAACACGAGTTGACAAAAAAAAAAAAACTTTTCAAGCCGAGCGAGGCTTGGTCGTAAAGGTAACAATAATATGAGAAAATAAACAGTGATTTAAGGACAAAGTTATACTTTAAGGAGATTAGTTTGCGCTGATTGAAAATATCTGATATATATCAAAATAACTGATGTATATCAAAATATCTGATATTTTCAAAAATATCATGATATTTTCAAACCCTGGTTTTCGTACACATTATTATTTTTTTAACATAGGAAAATATTTCTTCAACTATATTGGGAATATTTTCACCTTCCTATCAGAAAATCATTATTTGCAGTTTTTAAAAGCTCCTCAAATCAGTAGCTCATTATGTTCACTCACATTAATCCGAATTATCTCTTGTTGTAAAATTCTTTTGCCTTGCACTTCTATGAAAATGCGTCACACACATTGTCTCAGCCTAGATGACATCATTGTGTGTCGTGATGACAAAATAACACGCTAATAGTATTTTCATTTTTAATTTAGATAAGAAAGCATCTGAACAAGATCTAAGCCTATCTTCAGGAGCAGAAGCTGCTTCGATTAAAAAAGAGCGGCATGAAGATCCAGTTGCTCTAAATAAAGTAGTTTGTCAGCATGCCAGTGATGCCGAATGTTTAGAAATAATTTTATATAGATTACAACAATTTGCTATGGAAATCAGAAGAGAGAAGCGTTGGAACCAAAATGTCCCATCGTTAATACACAATGCTTCTAGTAAAACTAAAATAAAATTGAGATATGATGCTTCGGAAGATAGGAAAGTATCTTATATACCTAAACCTCGTGTCCATGTAAGCGACAATAAGAAGAAAAAGAAGAAGACAAATTTTTTTAAAGTAGTATCAGAAAAATATATTATTAAACTTTATATTGGTGGTATTTTTATCACAAGTGCTGAGGATCCTATTAAGAAGACGGCTAAGTTAATGGCTAATGAAAAAGCATTGGAGATTTTACTTGATTCTTCAAATTTATATGCAAGACTTATGGAAGCTGTTAAAAATGCCTGTGAATCAAGTTCAGTTTCTAGCATTTGTGAAGAGATGTTTGGTACACCTGCTAAGCCTTCTACAGGATTAATGGAGTTCAACGAAGAGACTGAAAGCATTGCCTCTGTTAGCAACCTTAACAGTGATGTTAAACAGGCGTCAGATATGGAAATAAATACTGATCATGAGCTGGACATAGACAAAACCAAATTACAGTTAATGAATGAATTTGGACGTGAGTTGATGCTAAAATTTACAGAAGAAATCTCATATTCACAAGGAATGGAGGAACATGTTGCAATTACCACTGCTGCTCGAATGATGAATATTAATGTTGATATTTATGAAGAGATTGAGGATCAGTCATCTCCTGAAGAATTTTTTGTGTGCACTTTGTTTGTGAAATCCATTATTGTAGGAATTGGGAAAGGAAAATCTAAGAAGGAAGCTATGAGAATGGCTGCTTCATATTCAATTACCCATTTATTGAATCCAAAAATTTGGCTTCATGATATGCATGGTGGCAATGTCTCATCAAACGACGCACTAGATTTATACGATTCAAGTGCATCTGCAGGTGATATATGCAACGTTTCTTTAGATTCAAATGACATAGGCGCTAGTACTTGTCAAGATACATATGGGAAAATTATATCTGACGACAAGAAATATATTTTATTAAGTTCTGACAACCCTAAGGAAAATCCTTATCAGTGCATAAAAAGATTATCGGCAACATTAGGGACTTGTTCTATAACTTTGGATGATGTTAAAAGTATTTTTGCTTGGATCAAAAATATGCCACAACATATTAACTGTCCTACTATGACTGTTTTGACAGTTTCCTCTGAGAAGGCAAAGATAAGTCAGTATATTTCTTACGATTTTTCTGCCAACGAAGACACAACAGTGACCTCAAAACAGCATTTGTGCGAAATATTTTTTAAAAATATTTTAATTTCATCTGGTTGTGGTCGCTCAAAGGTTAAAGCTAAATTTAGTGCTACAGATGCAGCTGTGGAAAAATTAAAGAACATGAAAAATTTCATTTTTAGTGTATATGATGAAAGTAGATCATCAGCAATTGCATCATCTGAGAGCTCGAATGCTCCTGCTATAACATCTCCATTTATAATAAACAAAAGCTTACTTGATTCAACGCTTCAGAAACGGTTTGTTATTATGGATAATAGTGAACTTGTCGGTGAATGTCAGAGAACTGCAACACAAATACTTAATCACTCATCAGTATTATGTCAGAAACCCATTGTGTATCAAAATGAATCTGTAGTATCAAATGATGGATCATTTAGGCACAGGTGAGTCATATTTTGCACTTATTTTTAGTTTTTTAAATAAGGAGAGTACTGTCCAATTCACATATAATGAGTGCAAATCGACTGCAATGTTTGCTTATTATAACCAAGTGCTCGTTAAAGCCCAGTTTGTAGAAAGAAAAAAAAAGTGAAAATTCATGCTTATTTGCTTTGTTTGTTGAGCAATCACAAATTGCTATCATTCTCACTTGACGAAAGTTGATGTTGCTCTGATTTTTCAGATTTCCATGACGACTAAAATAAATCTGACTAAATCCTTGTTTTTTTGCAATGTTGGAAGTTGTTTGCATTCATTCAAGGCTTAACTTAACCGCCAAACTATTAATGGAAGATCAGATTTGAGTAATGTTTTGAAATTTCGTCTGTGTATGTCTAGTAAACACAAATCCAGCATTAAATTTCAGGAAAAAATTTCTTATTGTGTTTTTAGTGTGTTCCATTTTTGGAACACTGGTGCTTTGCTTGAAGTTTTTTAAATAAATATTATGCATTTGGAAATGCATGTCGGACAGTTTCCACATTTTCTGATTGAATAAATTTGAAAATTGGCTTCTTTCCGTCAACTGAAGTCAGTTTTCACTTTTTTTTTTTTTTTTTTTAAATTTCCTAAAAAACGATCCTTACTTTTTTTTTCAGCTTTCATTTATATCTTAGTTGTACTACCTAATGATTCTAGCTTTTGCTTTTACTCCAATTTTCTTGATAAATTTTAGAATTTGTTGATAAAATATCTACCCGTCTGCATTGTTGTTATCTGCTCTGAATCATTTTCTAAAACATCTTCTAAGTAATATTGCCTGGTTTCAGCAAGGGGTAACTGGCATACTCTGCGTTGCATCTGATAAATCCAAATCTGATAATATTTCTAAATACGAGACAAGTTATGCTACTGTAAGAAATCTCTTCGACATTATTTAACATTTATGAAACTGGGCCTGTCCATAAATGATGTCCCTTTATTCCCCATTTTCAACCCTTTCCCCATTTGTCTAAAGTCATACTTCCGTTTACTTATCACGTGTCACTCAACTTTTCATAAATGTATTTTTATAAAAATGCTTGATGTCATACTTCTTGTTACTCCCTCACTCCCCATTGTCACAGCATGACATTATTTGTGGACAGCACTACAGTTGGTACACATCAAACAAAATTCCGTATAGCTGGAAAAAATATTGCAAATTAATAAAATGTTTTTAAAATATGAGGTATCCCAAGTCCACTAATATTATGTTTTTATTATCACGTGACAATGCAGCTCTTTGAGCAGATGTGGATTTGAAGCCATTTCCTATGTCCAACTGTTATTGTTATTATTTTCTTTTCTATCAAAACTTTATACCCTTTTAAAAAATAAATTTATTTGGTTTTTCAAACATCCACTAAATGACAGTCCATTCAAAATGAAATTATGAAAGGATCATCTTACTAATATTATATATGCGAAAGTTTGTCTGTATGGATGGATGTATGGATGTATGGATGGATGTATGGATGTTTGTTACTCTTTCACGCAAAAACTACTGAACGGATTTTGATGAAACTTTACAATAATATAGCTTATGCATCAGAATAACACATAGGGTAGTTTTCGTCCCGTTATGGGGGGCAAAACCCCCTTAGGGGGGCAATAAAACACAATTTTTGTATAAATTCTCTAACATAGGGATGAAAAAATACTTGCACATATTTACATTATATGTCCATCGAAAGCTCTGATTTTTCTGCTGAAGATGGCACCTGTTCGAAATTTCTAAGTAGAATAAAAAACGAGTTATGAGCTTTTTAGATCCATGTTCGAAGGCTTTCCTCAACTCAATACAGTATTTAGTGTATCATCTCAACTCCCTGTCGATAGCGACAATTGTTGTATTGTTGACTTTCTTTGCTTTTCGTGATTGTTCAAGGCTTTTCTCAAGTCAAATCTTGAAGTAAGATTTTTGCACAAGATTGGCAAATAATACATGATTTGGCTGATGATTTTCCATTTAAACGGAACTTTAAAGTAATTAATGGTTTTTATTATTATTTATGCTAATTGAACACTTACTCATTATCCAAACAACCAGCAGATCGCCAAAATTTTTGCAGAAAGATTTCCGTAGCTGATGCATTTGGCAGTTTTTTCAACGTTGCTGTTTTTGAAGCCGAAGACTACGTCATAATGTTTCTCAGCTTTCACCATGTAAAGAAAATATCGCCAATCAAAGAATTTTCAAAAGACTTTTTTTACTGTGTTAAATAATCCAGCAACTAAATTAGGCAAATCCATAAACAGCACAAAAACTTTCATTAATTTTCCTTTTTGCACAATTTCAAACAATCACCAAATTTTATTACTTATTTTGGTAACATTTGGGATGAAACTGTTTAGCGCCATTTTATGGTGACCAAAAATATCTCAGCATCTGGCGACGATATCTCTGTAACGAAAATTAATATCATATCGTTTTACAAAGTAAGGAAAGAATGGGGGAGCATCATCGAAGGTACCTCGAAACGACTTTCGCAAATTCGGTAAAATCGCACCAAGAGCCACAATGATTGAAATTTCCCGAAATAACTAAAGCAAGTATAAGGGGATTACGAGCGCAGCTACTTTTTTTTAATCACTTCGTACTTCATTAGCCATACAGAGAAGGTTTTCGACTCCATGTTAAAAAAAAAGTATCAACAGATTAATCTTTTTAAACATGAGAAGATTAATTTCATGTTTTTTAAATTTGTATATGCTTAAATATAGTGCTTTCGTTTCTTAATCAATACTAATTTGTTTTTATACTGATTGCTATTTTAGTTTTATGGGTAAGGAAGAAACTCGATTTTTAATCACGTCAAAAAGATGTGTTTTAAATTCTTTTACTTAAAACAGAAAACAAAAGCAAGTAACGATTTTTTCTAATAATTATTACTGACCCAGGCAACGCCGGGTATTTTTGCTAGTATGTTATAAAGCTTGAAAATTTTCCTTTGGAGTCGAGCAATTCCCAAAAGTTTGACTCCCTGAAGGTGCAAATGTCCCAAAATTGGAACATGCTATTTTAAAAGGGCATATCTCTCGAAAATATCATTTTACATTTCTACAAGCATTTTTGAATCATACATTGAAGTATTTTTTTCGAATAAATTAAGTATCATTTTTTGAAAAAGTCAATTTTTGGTAAATTTTATGAGAAAAAGCTTGAGAAAACTAAAAAAACACTCAGTTAAAAAAAAATCAAAAGTATTTAAATAACCAAATGACACTTAAAAAACACTTCAAAATAAGACTTAAAAGTGTTTATAAAAACTTGCTCCTTTAATCGTTATATCGTCGCCTCAGAGCAGGGTTGGCAAGTTTCTGCCGAAGCGGTTAAAACCACTGGTAGAAACCGGTTAAAACCGGCATGGCAAAAACCACTTTCTGCCACATTTGTGGCAGAAACTGGCAAAAACTCACAAAATGACAAAAAATTAATTACTGACATACAATAGAAAATGCATGGAAAAACATAATTAGTTGTAAACCCCAAAGCATACTTTAATTACAATATATTCTCAGTTAAAGCTTAAATGTGACATTGTCTTAACTCTGCTGTTGGCTCTTAGAAAAGGTGTTTTCTATAATCTAAACAGTTTCTCAATTTAACGTGCACAAATAAGAAATTTTAGAATAGTCTTGCTACAGAAGAGCTAGGAGGCAATGCACCAAGGAACAAGCAATGTTTGTGAATCTTTCATCTAGTGCATATTTTTCTAAACTGGTCTACCATGCAGTAACTATAAAAATGGTACAAATTTGACTGGAAAAATAAGTTTCGAGAAATAGGGTCAATTTATTTTGCAAAGCTATGACATAAGGGCAAAATATCGTACAATAATATTGGCAAGTAAAATTCGGGCACTTTCTTTTTGAAGCACACGATAATTTCAATCACAAGCAATTTAGATGAAGCTTACGTAAGCATTCAAATTACAATCAGTAATGCCTGTTTAATTCTGTATGTCACTCCTCTTTCCTGAGCACCCGAATTATTTCTCGTCCTTTCTAATATTAATCCAAATTTTTCGGGCATCTGCAATTGAAAAGTTCCCTTTCTGAACTAAATTAAGGGCACTAGCATAGGATTTTATTTTTTTAAATGATGAAATAAAGTTTAATTTCTTAGTTGACTTAAACAAATATCATTTAATAATTACTTTAGTTATTAAAGACGCTTTTAAGTTTTTGCCGGTTTTTACCAGTTTCTGCTGGTTTTTACCGGTTATAACCAGTTTCTGCCACTGGCACGGCAAAAACTAGTTTCTGCCGGCAGAAAGCCAACCCTGCCTCAGAGCAACAGTAAGGTATCTTAATGTTATTTCTGGGGGTACTGGGGCTCCGAGGCGAGAATATTTTGATAAAATTTTTTAGTTAAATATCATGTTCCGTTTTTGGAAAATTGACGAGTAATCAGTTACGCAGATTTTACTTTTAAAAAGGGAGAGGTGGACGTTAAATTACATTTTTTTCTGGAGAAACATCAACATAGCTGAGTTTAAGAAGCTAAATTTCATCCAAATACAAAATTTCCAAATTACTGATACCCATCCTTTAAGATTGATAAGAAATGAAAATGCATTACGTTATATGGTGTTAATATTCATTATAAGTGTACTGGTTGATATCGGCCACAAAAATTTTTTTGCCGCATCCTAATCACCAGTCATGTATGACGGCTGCGAAGAGAAACATAATTTGAATTCAAGATGTCAAAATTCAAATGAATGCTTGTTGCTGAATGTTTATTTTATTTTATTTTTTTTAAACTTCTGTATTGTATCATACCTATCAAGTTGATGAATTTGCTTTGAACTGTCTGTCTTATTATCTTTTTCTGAATTCATTGTTTTTTGAGGAATACTCGTGGCCAGAAAATCATTAGTGCACACTTCCAAAAAAGTTTGAAGCTCATTAAAAGACACTGAGTATGCTAAGAGTAGTTCAGTTTCAATTTTCATTACTATCGTCATTTTCATTATTTTTTCAAAAATCTGAGTTAGCTTAATTTCATCTACAATGTTCTCGCAAGTCAATGTCTCAGAAGTGAATAAAGAAGAAGAATAAACATTGAAGTGAACATTGGCCTCAACCACTGTATAATTTTCAAATGCTTCTCTACTCTTAAAATGTTTTTTCTAAAAAAAACTGTCATCACTTGTTCTCAGGATTTGTGATTCATCGCAAACTTTTGGTTGGCTTAGGATTGTTAAAAAATTGTCATGAAAGAATAAACTGAGATGGAAGTTTACAGAAATTTTATGAATCACAAACATATTGTTCGCTTTAGGTGGGGGGGTTGCTCATTAAAGACGAGTCATACTTCCCTAACCTAACATTGTACTATCCAAGGCTCTGGAAATTAAGATAAAAATGGTGGTCAGCAGAAATTTCTGGTTGCGAGTAAATATATTTGACTGCACCCCACCTTCCCCACCACCATTACCAATTTTCCTTTCAAGTTAATGTTCACTACAGAATCAGATAAAAATATAAAGTATCTGCGGACGCAACTCAAAAGTATCTGCAAGCTAATCATTGTCTATCACGTAAAAAAAAAATTAAAAAAAATTTTTTTTGTCCGGATTCCAAAAAAAAACATTCTTAATCATTAGAAATAAATACTTGCAGGAATATGCTTTGAGGTTACAAGGAACCTATTTTCATGCCAATTAAGTGAGCCTATAGATGCAAAGACCTAAGCTAAATTTCAAAAATTTAAAACTAATCTTCTTCTAGCAGATATCTCAGCATTCGTAAGCTCACATACTTTTGGGAATTATATCTCCACTGCAGATCATACATTGGTTGGACCTTTCTTCTCGTAAGCTGTCAAGTCAAGAAATCAATAGGATACCTAAATTTCTGAGAATGAAGGAAAAACTAGCAATTCGCTGCTTCTTGGAAACGCTCTGTTAAGGGAGGGGACAAAAACAAGTGCAATAAATCTAGTAGTAAAAGTGTGTTTTATGAAGATGAGAGATACCACTCGGAGCAAGTCCCCCATCTGACTTTAGTCCCTTAATACACATGCACACATGGATTCCAAAACTATACCGTATTTTCGGACGTAAGCGCCGCGGCACTTACGCCCGTACGTATGTAGAAAAAAAAGTTTATAAATTGCGAATCCGCGGTGAAGGTATCCGCACGTCAGCGGATGTATCCGCGCACGGCGTGCGTGCGTCTACATTATCTAGCTCTGGTTCACTACACTATAGAACTTACAATTCCACACACAAAATGTTACATAATAATTGAACAAACTATTTGACATCAGCCAAATGTTGAAAGTATAATGTATAATAGTATTTTTCAATGTTTTACTTACTAAATGTAGTGGAGTGCAAAAAGGGGTTACTAAGTACATGAACATTATATGAAGAGTGTAAAAGATTATGAATGATGTTAATCAATGCTTAGTGTGGGAAATCATCTTGGTACTGAAAGAATAGTGAAATAACCATGGAGAGAGCAAGACTTTTTTTACCCAAATACTAGTTAACCAATTTGATATTTGAAGCCTATTTACAAATATTGTATTAAGCAACTTAATTGAATTTTACAATTAAGAAGTTTTGTTACATTTACAATTTTATTACATTTGAAAAAGCATAAAAAAATTAATCTTATGAATTTTCTTCAAATAAAAAAAGAATTTTAATTAATTTATGAAAATGCATATAAGGGGGGGGGGATTGAATTCTAAAACTCTGAAGAGAGCCCATTTTAAGTAGAAGAAAATATGAAGATGGAGAGGTAACAAAGAAGTGAGTGTAGAAAAATTTTTCAGAGTTGTTTCTTAACTGGGACTAACCAGAGCGGGGCCCAGAGCCTGTTGCCGATTTTCACATTTGCAATAAGGCTATCTCATTTATTAGCCTACTTTCCCAGTAAAAGTCAGAGAAGATGGCTTAATGCATCTTAGAAATCTCGCAAAAAAAAAAAAAAATTAATTTGAATTTTGTCATCTTGTTTGTTTTTCGCAATCACGAGTATGTGTTTGTTTGTGTGCGTGGGGGCGGGGTATATGTATGTGTGTGTAAGCATATGTGTTTGTGTCTGTGTGCAGGCATGAATGTGTGTGCATTTGTGTGTATGTGTAGGTGTCTGTATGCATGCGTGTGTGTATGTGTTTGTGTATGTGGGTAGGGGTATGTGTGTATGGTGGTGTTTGTGTATGTGTGTGTATGTGTTTGTGTGTGCATGTGTATGTGTTTGTGTGTGCATGTGTGTTGGTGCGTGTATGTATGCGTGTGTGTGTAGGATATGGACGCAACCTGGAGACGGTTTTCGCTAGAGGAGCAGCATCGTTAGGCCCGCCGACGCGACGGGTGGTGCCGCGCCGGTGGGAAAAATGATAGCACACCAAAAACAGTCAAATGAAAGCAATAAACAATCGTGATTGCTCAAAAAAAAAGTCGAAAATAATTAAATAATTACCAAAAAATAAAAAATTGGAAAGTGATTTAGATGGGCGAAAATGTCTGTCTGTTTGCCCCCCCCCCCCAATAACTTTTGATAGAGTAGTCAGATTTGAACAACTTTTTTTGTTCTAAAGATCTCGGCGAAGACACTTCATTCCTATATTCCATTTTTTAATTTGAACAATTTTTTGTTCAATTTTGAACAGTTAACAAAAGGTTAGCATCAGTGCCAACGGGGCAATTCAAGCGAAATATAAATTTTGAACTTAGAGGCGACTAACATTAGCGCCTATGGAGAAACTAAAATTCAACATAGATCCTGAACTTAAAGGCAGATTTACTTCAAACAAATTTTATTGGAAATTGCTCTTGATGATTAACTCCTGACTTTGACTCCTAGAATTTTAGGGCAGTCGACTCCAATTGCTGTACCAGAAAATTAGTCGGGACTCCAAATTTCCATCTTCGACTCTGACTCAGTAGCTTTGGTAAAAATTTAGACACGGAGGGAAAATGACTGACTTTGACTCTTGGAAATTTAAAGTCTTCGGGTCAGACCCAGACCCGCAAATATTAACAGAGTCGTGGACTGTAAGGAAAAATGATCGAGTCCGACTTTAAGTCTTTGAATTTAAAACCTTCAACTCCAGAATCTGACTCTTTTATTCCAAAATGAGACTGATTCAAACTCTGACTCTGCAGCCGTGGTTTTTACTTTAAAATAATTGTTGTTGATATGATTTATTTTCACGCTAAAGTTTATGCATTCAGTGTTGGCAGAGAAATTTGGAGTCTTTTATTTTCTACATAAAGATGTGCACAGATGATTTTTTTTTGACATAATGTACTTTAATGAGCTGATTATTTTTCATTCTTTTTTTTTGAATGAATGCAATTAAGTTTTTTTAATGGGAATAAATATATTAGCTGCTTTGTTTAAAAAGTGCTACTACTTTATTTGATCGGTTATTTATTTTTACGCATCTATTTCTTTAGATGAGCGAAGCATATTTTTTTTTTTTAAGAAACTGCTTAAAATCTTAAATTCTTTCTATGAAAGAATTCTTCTTTTTTCTTGCTCTTTCTATGGAAAAAAAGCCTGAAACACAAACTTACACTCTCTTTGGTGAACTCAGGGGAAAGGGGAAGGGGTGTGGGGGAGGGGTTCTACCGCTCTTCCTGAAAAACTTCCGTTTTTAAAGTTAAAGAACTCTGTTTTTGGCTATCTTGGGATGACTTAAGGGGAAAGGGAGTTGGATGCTTCTTCCAAAACGTTCCTGAAATTAAATCTTAAAACTTTTACTCTGTCATTGGTAATGTATAGGTGAGGTAAGCGGAGTTCTGTTCCTGGAACAATTTTAGAAACTAGAGCTTAAAAAATGGAAATTTAGGACATTTGTGATGAACTTAGGAAAAGGGATTCAGGAGCTCTCTTCCGAAAATTTTTCAAAGCTCAAGTATTTAAAATACTACTTTAGGCTATATTTGAGTGACTTTCAAGGGATAGGAGTCAAGGCGAGGATTCAGTTTCTTTATGGTTTTCGTAAGATTATTAATGAATATTGGAAAGTGTACCAAGTTAAAAATTTCTCTCTTCATAGAAGTGTTTTTTTTTTTTTTTTTATTACACTAATGTTACCACCTGCTATCTTATATGAAAGAATTATTTTTCAAATAAAGACAGCGATGGAGGAATGTTGCCCGTTCATAAGTTGACCATACTCTTCCCCATCCTTCTCTTATTTTCTGGTTTGTTCACACTCAGGGTTGGCTTTCTGCCGGCAGAAACTAGTTTTTGCCGTGCCATTGGCAGAAACTGGTTATAACCGGTAAAAACCGGCAGAAACTGGCAAAAACTTAAAAAAGTCTTTAATAACTCAAGTAATTAGTAAATGATATTTGTTTAAGTAAACTAAAAAAATAAACATTATTTCATCATTTAAAAAAATGAAATCCCATGCTAGTGCCCTTGATTTAGTTCAGAAAGGGAATTTTCCAATTACAGTGGCTCGTAGTATTTGTATTAATTTAGCAAAGGATAAAAAATCATACAAGGGTGCTTAGGAAATAGGAGTGACATACAGAATTAAACAGGTATTACTGATTGTAACTTGCTCAGTTATATGCTTCATCTAAATTGTTTGTGATTAAAATTATCATGTCATGTGGTTGAAGAAGAAAGTGCCAGAATTTTACTTGCCTAAATTTTGTACCTAATGTCACAGCTTTGCAAAACAAACTGGCCCCATTTCTCAAAACTTATTTTTCCAGTCAAATTTTACCACTACCCCAGTTACTACATGGTGGACCATTTATACAATAGATGAAAGTTTAACTTTTCTAACAATTAATTATTTTTTCCATACATTTTCTGTTGTATATCAAGAATTAATTTTTCATTTTGTGAGTTTTTGCCAGTTTCTGCCACAAAGTGGCAGAATGGTTTTTGCCATGCCGGTTTTAACCGGTTTCTACCAGTGGTTTTAACCACCTCGGCAGAAACTTGCCAACCCTGTTCATACTACCTTAGGCAAACTACTCCGAATATGAACTGATTTCTAGTGTAAATAATTTGTTAATGTAATAAAAATGTTTACAATCGGTGAAAAACTAATGGTGGAGCGGCCTCAAACTTTTTTACCCCTAACATAATCGAACATTGTCTAAAATTGTGTTTTTGAAACTTCAATTTGGAAGATATGACAAATGGAGAGTTCCTTAAATCCACCCCTTTGATAAGGCAATCGAAAACTTAGAAGCATCATGAAAGATGGCCTACAACTTTGTTTTTAAAGCTTTATTTTCAAAACCAGATCCAGGAAGAGCACCAAATACCTTATTCTCCAATATTTTCAGAGATTGCCTAATGTTGCAATTTTGGAACTCCCAGTTTGAAAAAATTGCTGTGCCGTTGCCGAAATCGTCTACGTTTTTAGACTTCAAACTAAACTGGGGGGAAACCCCTCCCTATATTATCGGTGGTTGTTTAAATTTACACTTTCGAAACTATAATAAAAAAAAGTATGGAGGAAACGCACAAGGAGGGAAAAAAACCATTCAAAAGCTTAAAATTTAAATTAAGCAAATTCCAAAACTAACATATAGTTAAAATCAACAACATAGATTTTTCCTCAAGCATGCGTGTGTGAGGGAGGGAGGGGGGGGGGAGCTCAGAATATGATCTGTCCTGAACACTACACCAAACTTGCACCCAGGTGCAAGTCTCCCATTACAGAAGATAAAATACAAAAATTTTAAATAATTGTACAATGTACATACAAACTATTAATCTCTAAGGGGCAAAATCGCAATGTTGACAGAAACAAGTAAGGTTATGTGAATACAATATGATTTCAAATGTATCAAATGTATCAAAACACTAAGACATAAAAGAGTAATTTTATTACTTAAATACAATACCCAAGTAATACCCAAAGTTCAGAAGACACTAAAAATCAACATGTTTGATTTTTTGGCTCTTTTTTTAAAAAAAAATCTCCTCCAAGAAGCTGTTTTCTCAATAACCTTATTAAAAATAATATTCAGCCCTTGTAATTGGTCTTATTAAGTCCTTTAAAGTCCGTTTTTCAAATGTTGTCCATTTTTCTTTTGGAAAGAAATTGTTTGATTTTCACTCTTATTTGACTCTTGACCAGTGCTCTCTTGATGAGTTAACTTACCCCACCATCTATTAGGAATTCATAGAACTAAACAGTTAATTAAACATTTAATTTAAAATTACAAATATTTTGGTCTATGTGATTTTTAAAAAAAATATTTTATAGCCTTCCTCAATAAATAGACTATTCAACACAAAAATAATTTTTCAATTCAAACCAGTAGTTCCTGAGATTAGCACATTCAAACAAACAAACAAACTCTTCAGCTTTATATTATTAGTATAGATTATTGTAAGTGGTTGTAATTTAAAGAAGTTTTTTAATGATTTATTTTTATTATTTTTCTTAATCATTCCATTTCAGATTTGATGTGTTTTTCGATGGTAAATGTATTGGAACTGGCATGGGTGTTCATAAAAACGAAGCAAAAAAAAATGCTGCAGCTAATGCACTCTCAAGTCTGAAAAAAGTTGTCTACACTATTAAGGTAAGAAACTATCAAGGCTGGTTCAAGCAGTTTTGCCGCCCCAGACAAAATGCAAAGTGCCACCTCCTCCCCAAAATAAAAAGTATCCTATGTTTTTGTCCTGACAGGAATGATTACTGATTACAAGGCTCATTCTGCTATTTAATGAAACAAATAATATTTCTTGAGAACAGAAAGAGCATTGGAAATGCAGTGCATTTCTAGTAACAAGAATGTTAGTCAAATGATACTGATTGATGAATGTCTTCATTTTAACAATATCAGTATCCATCTATTGAACAAATTTTTAGAATAATCATTAAGAGAAAGTAATTCCATTAAATAGTACTTGTATTTGGTGTACATTTTGTTGACAACTTAATTGCTTGTGTAGTACAAAATTCCTCTACTATCAGGTCTATAAAAATTCAGTCAGGAGGAAAAGTAGCAGATACTAAATAAGGGTGAACCAAGATCGGCTACAAGGGAGGGGCGATCACCCCTCCTTTGTGAGATCCTGCATCAGCAAATTTTCCAAACTGAAGTTCTACAGTTCAAGTGTTGGCCATCTTTGACACTATTAAATTAATCTCCCTCCTGGAAACATTTTGGAATTGAAGGTTTTTGAAACTTCGATTCCAAAAAGTTTCCAGGAGGGAGCTTTGAACCTCATTTTGTTCCTTAATATCGGCCTATTTCAGACGATCTTTGTTGATGTTCAGAGGAGAAGCTTGGAAGTCTTTCCCCGAGTATTTTCCAACATTTAAGTTGAAATGACGCAATTGTAAAGAGTTAGGGGAAAAAATGGGTTTAATGACTTTCCTCCAGTAATTTTTCGAAATTTAAGTTTCAAAAATACATGTTTTTAGACGACTGTCTTCAAAACATTGCCCCGGAATTACTATGAAATTTAAGTTCTAAAACGCAAATTTAGAGTCCCTCTTTCAATGGAAAAAGAAAGAAAAAAGTTCAGAGACGATTGCTTGTATAAATCTCTATATTTTATTCGTGGCAGAAAAATATTTTGTGCCCCCCCCCCAAACTAATATAAATTAAGTATGTATTAGAGATAAGCTAAAAAATAAACCGCCCCCTTCTTGAACAGTTTCTGGATCCATCCATGGGGTGAACTAAAACTCTGTAAAATAATAATAAAATAGTAATGCATGTATCCTTTAAAAATATTAAGAATGTAAAACCTTCACGTGCTGTAAAAAATCTATTGAAACCTAATTAAAAAATAACTACCACTGAATTTTACTTGATCAAGATTCTTTTATTTTAATTATTCAAACCTACATCATTTGTTAACACTTTAAAAGAAATATTAATGTACTCATTTCAAGGGCGGTCAAAGGAGGGGCAATTGTTTTTTTTTTTTTTATTACTTACCTTTCACTACATGTCACACTTACATGTCATTTGTGGAAGAGGAAGACCTTGAACCTCTCTTCATCTAAAATTGCATTTTGTTTTTGAAATTTCAATGTTGAAATATCATCTGGAAAAGAAAACCAAACCATTTCTTTCCCCAGTGTCATCAAATGTGTAATTTTAAAAAAAAAAAAAAAATTCTGAAACATTTTCAGGGGAAGCCCTCCCTCCTGGAAATATTATACGGAACCCTTGTATCCTTTCGAAAACATCACAGAAGGTCCAGAATTCCATTTTTGAAAAGATCTAACATTGACATATTGTGGGTGTAGGGTCTCTCAAGAATCCTGATGGAAGGATCTTAAGGATCTCAAATCTCCGTCCCCTTGGATCTCCTCCCTTGACTCACTTCTATTAAGGTCTCCTGCCAGACAGGGTTTTAAATTCATAGCTGCGGACTCACCAGACTCATTATATAAACTTCAAGTCCCAAGGCTTCTCAAGAATAATTTTCCTTTTTTTTTTTTTTTACAAATAGTGCATTATAGATAAATTATAACCCTTACAGTTTGGATAAAATTAATTATTAGTACTTTAAACAAAAATATATTTACAGGGAATAAATTTTATTGAGAAACTTGGAAAAAAGAAGTTATTTTTGACTGCTTACATTTTTTTCAAAAATTTTATCTTTTTTAAGATACTTAAATATATAACTTAATGATTTTTATCATTAAGTTTGTTAACAGAATTTGATGTATCCACGTTCTTATAATTTTACAGGTACTGCAGTAAAATATTTGCTATATCTGATTCTTGAGGGTTAGTTGGAGTTGATTAAAATTCTTCATCAGAATGTGCCCAAGCAAACTCTTGACGAACTGCTTGCACAATTGTTTTATCATAGAAAAAAATTTGACGCCTAATATTTTCCTTAATATTGAAAAAGTATTTCATTTTCGCCCATTTCACATCAACGTCGATTTCAAAATGATGCTATTGGTCGGTCACTGTAGCTTTGTTATTATTGATGTTTATGATACCACTGTTCATAAACAGGTTTTAAAATACTTCTTCTGTGGTAGGCCCAATTTCTTATCCCATTACTTCAGTTTGCATTGCTTTTTAACATTCTTTTGTCTAAAAAGAATTATTATTTGAGTCGTCTAAAAAACAAGGGCTATTTTTCTCAATTTTTGTCAAAATGTTAAATTAAAGGTTATCTAGCTGCTATTCAATGAAATTTTAGATGTCAGTCCCAACCATAAGTAGCCCAACCGGCTACTTTTCAGGTAATCTGGTGAAACACTGTTATAAAGAAATTGCTGACAGGCTGATTCGCAAAACAAGGTATGAAAGAAAAAATAAACTTTTTTCTTCTTTTTCTCACTGAATTTTTTTCTTAAAATGAAAGCAAAACTGAAATTTCAAATTAAAAGCAGTATAAATACAAATAAAGACCAGCAACAGGCTCTGGGCCCAGCTAGACAGGTCCTAGTCAATTTACAATCCCCAGTGAAGATCAATGACCTTCTTTCTTAAAACTATCTACTCCCTTGCTCATTACAGTGCCCGCCGCTTATTAAAATCACATTCGTTCTGAAAACATTTGATTTTATAAAGCAGTTGATTTTATTAACCGGCATACCTCTACATTCCAAAAAATAAAAGTTTTTGAATTGAATTACTTAATTTTTTTTTTTTTTTTTAATTATTTCAAAATACGGTTATTTTTGCACAAGGATCTTAAAATAAAGGCGTATCGTTGTTTGCTTAACAGAATTGGGAGGGCGAAGATTCAATATCGTTTGAGAGCTTACAAAGTGTTTTGTAACGTTCAACATCGTATTTTCCTCTTTGCTCCAAAGTGCATCGTACATTATCAAGCGCTTTTCTGACATCTATTGGGGAGGCAGATTTGACTCTGAGATTTCCTCATCTTCTGAGACCGATTCCTCCACTTCTTGGTGCTTCTTTAACAATTTTTTTACCTGTGGCGTCCTAAAGATTGATTTTATAAAACGGCAATAGTGATTTTATTAAAAGATGGTTTTAACATGTTTTGATATCGCAATGATGCTGTTCTTCCAGATTTGATTTTAAAAAGCGGCTGATTTTATAATCCAGTGATTTTATTAGTAGCAGGTACTGTACCACCTCTTCTGGTAAGCTGTTCCAAGGTTCCACTACCCTGCTAAAATAATAATTTTTTACTAATATCCATGTTAGCCTGAGATTTAAATAGCTTAAAACAATGACCCCTTATCCTGTTTTCAGTGCTAAACTTCAGCCCCGTAACATCTTTCATTTTAATAAATTTAAACAACCGAATCATGTCCCCTCAGTCTCTTCTTTGCTCAAGACTGTACATTTTTAGCCTTCTAAGCCTGGAATCATAGTCTAAATGAGAAAATCCATTTATTAGCCTTGTAGCTCGCCTTTGAACCTTTTTCAATACATTAATATCTTTCTTAAGATAAGGAGACCAAAACTGAACAGCATACTCCAAATGAGGTCTTACCAAACTTCTATATAAGGGCAGAAGAACTTCTTTAGATTTGTTTGAAATAGATCTATTGATAAACCCAAGCATCTTATTGGCTTTGTTGCTAGCTATGCTGCACTGTTGGCTAAACTTTAAATCCTGACTTATTAAGATGCCTAGATCAGTAAGTTTTTCTGCCTGACTAATGACTGAACCTTGCAAATAATAACTTGTACTTATTTCCATGCCCTAAATGTAGCACTTGACATTTCCCAACATTAACAGCCATACCCCATTTATCAGCCCACTCCGTAATATGATTTAGATCCTCTTGCAGCTGATTTGCTTGTTCTTCATTTTCTACACTAGTATACACTAAAAAAATACAAAGTCCCGACCCTCACCCCTCTTGCTTTCTCCCCCACCCCCTCCGAAACATTGCAAGAGCAATACCATGATTATGCGCTTTTTGTGTTGCAACTAATTAGGGGAAAGCTGAATTTTGGCAGGATGTTAGTACATAAAGTACACACTAAAAAGCCACAAACTCCCAACCCCCACTCCTCTTGCTTTCCCCCCCACCCCCTCCGAAACATTGCAATAGCGGTAGTATGATTATACGCTTTTTGTGTCGCAACTAATTAGAGGAATTCTGGCAGGATGTTAGTACATAATGTATTCTTTAAAAAAGTACAAAGTGCCGACCCCCACCACTCTTTCTCCCCCCCTCCCTCACCCCATCCGAAACACTGCAATAACAGTACTATGATTGTACGCTTTTCGTATCGCAACTAATTAAGAGAAAGCTGAATTTTGGCAGGATGTTAATACGTAATCTATTCTTTAAAAAAGTACAAAGCCCCGATCCCCACCCCTCTTGCTTTCCTCCCCACCCCCTCCGAAACATTGCAAGAGCAGTACTATGATTAAACGCTTTTTGTGTCGCAACTAATTTGGGGAAAGCGGATGTTTTTCAAGATGTTAGTACAAAAAGTATACACTAAAACAAGACGAAGTTCCGACCCGCACCTCTCTTTCTCCCCCCCCCCCCTCCGAAACATTGCAAGAGCAGTACTATGATTGTACGCTTTTCGTGTCCCAACTAAATAGGGGAAAGCTGAGATTTTTTTTCAAGATGTTGGTATACTAAGTATACATTAAAAAACACAAAGTCCCTACCCCTATTGCTTCCCCCCTCCCCCCACCCTGTCCGAAACATTGCAATAGCAGTATTATGATTGTAATGTTACAGCTCGAAAACTAATGATGATACCGGAGTATTCCTTTTTTATTTCACTTCTTACAATATTATCAACCAATGGTGCCCAACCTACGTCCCACGGGTCACATCCGGCCCATGAAACTGATCAGTGTGAACCGCTGTTTTGCGAAATGTTACAACTCGAGGGCTATGTAGCAACTGGTTTCTGAAAAAACAGGTTGCATTCAAAAAAAAAAAAAAAAATGGCATCAAGTTATTATAACTATAATTTTTCTTTTATAAGGGGTCATTTAACAGTTGGTCTGAGATATTGTTACAATGCATTCTACTACAGTGTCCACACATAGACGTAGAATCGAACCAATTTTACGACAGCTACAGTTTGTAACACAATGTTTTACAGTTGCAAGATAATAGTAGAAGAATTTCACTTGGAGCAGAGAGGTAATTGTCATGATCTTAGGAATCAGTCCGTTGCTTGAAATATATTTCCAAACCCATTCTTCTGCTGGAAGTTTAAAACCTAACCAAGTTTGAATAAGGGTTTGTGAAAAGCAAGTAATCACAAAAATGTCCCTTAAGTCCACTTTTGATTTATCAAAACTTCCACCAACTTCAGACGTCACTCGTCAACATCTTTTTTAAGGTTTCCACCAGAGTTTTTAGGGTCAACACCAGATTCAAATTCGGTTAGGTTTTAAACTTCCCCCAGAAGAGTGGGGTTGGCATTATACTTCATGCAACAGACTGATTCCTAAGTTCATGAATATTACCTCTGCTTCAAATGAACTTCTCCAATTAGTATCTTGCAATTGAAAAGATTATATGTTTCAAACAGTATCTGCTGTAAATCTAGGTTCGATTGCACGTCTATGTGTGGACACTGTAGTAGAATGCACTGTAACAATATTTCAGACCAAACCAATGAAATATTAGAAGATGGCCCCTTATTTAAGACTTAAAAATAAAAACCAAAAGTAATATTAAACGTTAATAATATCCGCTACGAGAAAATAATCAGTTCAAATTTACTATTCCTGATTTATTTAAAGTTTAAATAGTTAGTCTAGCAGTAACATTATTTTGTAGACTATAGTCGACACAATTGAATTATAAACTTTTGTAACAAATAATTCCATTATGGTAGTAAATACTTTAAGTGAACGTCATTACGTTGTTGATCCATTTCAAGAAAATGACTATTATCATATTATTATCTATAAATTTTGTTCAAACATTTCTTTCCAAGACGTAATGATAAAAAGCTATTAGTTTGTTGAAGTTACTTTTTGGTTTTGTTGTGAGATTTCTTCATATGATTTAGTTGGTAAAATGGTGAAACTGACCTATCTACATAAACAGTGTATGTTTCATAATTTGTGTATAACAGTGGTCCCCAACAATGTTTTCAGAAACCAATTTTTAAATATTTGGCTAACAATTTGTAATATTGTCATTAATCGTGCTCTTCGAGTTGTAACATTTCACAAAACAATGGATCAGCTTCGCGGGCCGGATACGGCACCTGGGCCTTAGGTTAGGCACCACTGGTTTATCATATTGTTAGGAGTGAAATAAAAAAAGGAACACCCCGGTAACGTCATAAATTTTCAAGCTGTACGCTTATAATCATAGTACTGAACTGATCAGTGTGCGCTGTTTCGAAAGGAGGGGGGGGGAAGCAGAAAGAGGGATTGGGGTGGGACAGTCTAGGTTTTAGTGTACACTTTATGTACTAACATCCTGCCAAAATTCAGCTTTCCCGTAATTAGTTGCGACACGAAAAACGTATAATCATAGTACTGCTCTTGCAATGTTTCGGAGGGGGTGGGGGAGAAAGCAAGAAGGGTGAGGGTCGGGACTTTGTGGCTTTTTAGTGTGTACCTTATGTAGAAACATCCTGGCAAAATTCAGCTTTCCCCTAATTAGTTGTGACACGAACAACGTATAATCATAATACTGCTCTTGCAATGTTTCTGAAGGGGCTGGGGGAAAAAGCAAGAGGGGTGGGGGTCGGGACTTTATATTTTTTTAGTGTATACTTTATTTGCTAACATCCTGCAAAAATTCAGCTTTCCCTAAATTAGTTGCGACAAAGCCTATTTTTTACCTTCATTGACTGGGCTATATTGAGAGTCGACTGTAGATCAAATTAAACTCCTAAAATAAATTTAAAAAAAAAAAAGAAAAAAAACCGAAAGCTGTATCTTATGGCTCAGTAAATCAATAGACATGTTGAGGACGCGTTGGGGACCCATTCCACCAAAAAACGGACAATTTGTCCTGCACATAACAGCTGAAGGAAGCACAATACTCACTTTGTTTAATGCGTATGACCACCCACTCTTCTGGCATCCCCGGCTAAAAAGCGAAAAATATTTCACGCATCATCAACTTCGAAAATATGCCAGTACTTTCGCCAAAGCAATCTTTCACATTCAAAGAGGCAGTGTTCCCAGCACACCCCTCAAAACAAACTCCCTACAACAGTGAAAAAATTTCATGTACAAACAGCACCATGAAGCTTGATGAAGTGAGAGAAAGAGAGACGCTAATTGATGCAATGGATCAACTGTCACCAGCTTGAGGTGCCAAATGGGGTTGGTGAGCGAAACGAGCAGGGGGTGCAACTCCCTATTTAAAAATTAGTTACCGCATAAAATTAACTAAAAATATGTGTTTTTCATGATGTTTGAAATATCAGATATTTTTGTAGGTAACATACTGACCAATGACAAGACATGGGAGGTGCGAGGTTCCGCCTCAGGTACTCCCAAGGATCGTTCACCAAATATTCGTCTAATATTAAAAAACTTTGAAGTCTGTTAAAAAATTTGATCTAAATAAAGAAAAAAAAATATCACTTACTCTAATTCTTGTCAATTCAATAGTGTAGAGTAGAAGTTAGCTCTTGTTACGACTTTAGATAAAGTTGGGTAATAAACATGACATAAACATAAACTTTAATAATAAGCTGACATAAAATGAATGCAATGCAGGCAATATGCAAAGGCTGAAAAAAATCAAGTAATATTATTATTTTTCTTCCCAAAATATCGTTATCCTTTCTAAATACAAATGTAAAAGTAGAGTCTCACTTCCTTAAAAAACAAAAAAAGAATTTTAGTCTGTTTTTATTGCTTTTCAACAATGTGTTACGATGGAAAAGTTAAGTAATGTTTGAATCCTTAGCACCGTGTGAAGCTTACATATTTTCCAACATTGTCATAAGCAAACTAATAATTTTATTTCATTTTTCAAATATCGAGCATTATTAAAATCAACAAGGCATACTGATTTTTTAGAAGAGAAAAGGAACATGCTATTTTTGAAAAAAGCATAATTTTAGAGTTTTTGTTTTCATACTTCAAGAGTAAAATCGTAATATTTTGATATTTTCTCCTAAGATTAGAGATGTTCAGAATAAGAACGATGTTGTTATAAATAGACACCAGTTGATAAATGCAGAATATGGCTCTGGAGCCCTTACAGAAGACACGAATATCGGCTGCAAAATGCTTAAAAGCATGGGTTGGACTGGTGGAGGAATTGGAAAAACATCTGGAATCGTGGAGCCAATATGGTAAGTATTTTTTATTCTTTGAATTACTAGTAAAGTTTTAGAGTTAGAGTTAGAGCCCGAATCAGCTGTGGCACATCTCCAGTTTTTGTCAGGGGACCTGGCTACTTAATCTGAACTCCAGCATCCACATTTCATGTAATAACATTGTTTTTTTCTAGGTTATTGTAAGAACAAATCACCAAATTTTATTTTCCCTTATTTGTCTTTTTCAATGCTGTACTTTCTTGTGGGTTGGAATCCTTTTAACTCATGATGGCACATCTAGGGCTGGGCAATGTAGGAATTTCTACATTGTGATGTATCGCCAACCTTACATCGTGAAGTTGCGATGCATCACAATGTAAGTTTTTTTTTTTGAACTTAAACTTGCTTGTTTAAATTATACAAAATGTATACAAAGTATAAGAATTGTACATCATGGCAGATATGAAGTAACAGATTCTAGCACCAGAAAGAAATTTATCTTTACTAATAATAAAGCTGAATGTTCTCTGTTCGGATCTCTGTCTGTCAGGATCTCTGTGACGTGCATAACGCCTAGACCGTTTGTCCGATTTTCATGAAATTTGGCACAAAGTTAGTTTGTACCATGGGAGTGTGCACCTCGAAGCGATTTTTCGAAAATTCGATGTGGTTCTATCTGTCCGGATCTCTGTCTGTCAGGATCTCTGTGATGCGCATAGCGCCTAGACCGTTTGGCCGATTTTCATGAAATTTATCACACAGTTAGTTTGTAGCATGGGGTGTGCACCTCGAAGCAATTTTTCAAAAATTCGATTTTGTTCTATTTCAATTTTAAGAAAATTTTCCGGAGCAAAATTATCATAAGATGGACAAGTATTATCATGACTTGGAATGTGAGAGCGAATGAACATAGCCAATTGGCGAGAAATTCGTCGTCCATTATTTGTAAATATACAGGCGAACCGAATGACCTTTTAATTTTCAACTATGGGCAAAGCCGTGCGGGTACCACTAGTTATATTATAAAGCAGTGCTAAAAGTGCAAGTCCATGAAAAATATTCAAGGCAAGTTTTGAGATTACAATGAGCCTGTTTTTTCAGGGCAAAAAGATATGAGTAAATGGATGCAAAGTCATGCATTTCCATTCTAAAGTTCATCTATTCATGCATTTAAAAAGGTCCATTGTTATCAGTAGCAGGGGGGGGGGGTCCTCACTGGGTGACACAAAAAGAGGATTTCATAGTTTATAAGAAATATAAATACTTCTTTAATTCTGAAAATGTTCACCAATATATATTAAATTACATTTAAGCGAACAAATTTAATAAAAATAGAGTGCCCACTATTGCAGTGGAGTTGGAGGTTACATACATCGTCTCGGTCAAATTTTGCATAAAATGGATTTGCAGTTTATATTTGTTTATCAAACTTTCGTTATCGGACCATGCGACACCTGTGTTAGGAACAGGCCCGCGTCCAGATTTTCATAAAGGGAGGAGTTTTAATCTTACCTGTTTTTTTTTTCGGGGGGGGGGGGGGATTCAACCACTCACAACCTTTAGTTTTACAACAAATTGTCGATCCCAGTATGGTATTTATGCACCTGCAAGTCTGCTGTCCCCCCCCCCCCCAGCCCCGTTTTCCCCTAGAAGGATAATTCCGGCTGCACAAGTGACCAAAGTATTTCTTCAATTTACAGGCTGACTTTAATCAAACTTTGTCTGTTTCTTTGTAATTAAATCTGTTTACTATGAGGTTCATTGCAGCAAGCATTAAAAACTCTCCATAAATCTATATATATAAAATTGGACTTTGGTAAATTTGTTCCCTAAGATCTCAGAAACTACCCGGCAGATTTGGCTGAAACTTTCACCGTTTGTTCTTTTTGGTACTGGGGAGGTTTGTAGATCAGTTCGAAAAAAATCCGATTGATAGTTCCTTTTTGATTCTAATTTGTCCAAATTTTCGCATAAATGCCCCAATATGACGGTGAAAAAATACGTGCACATATTAAAATTATGTGTCCATCGAAAGCGCTTATTTTTCTGCTGAAGATGGCATCTGTTAGAAAGTTCTAAGTTGTATGAAAAACGAGTTATGAGATTTTTTTGTTCCATGTTCGAAGGCTTTCCTCAACCCAATTCATTATTTAGTGTATCATCTCAACTCCCAGTTCATAGTTAGAATTGTTGAATGTTTTTGTGTTTCGTCTGACTGTTTGAGGCTTTTCTCAAGTCAAATCTTAAAGTAACGTTTTTCCCCCAAGATTGGCTAATAATAACTAGATTTGGTTGATTATTTTCCATTTAAACGGAACTTTAGTGTAATTAATGGTGTTTTTTTTTATTATTTGTGCTGATTAGATTTTTTAATCATTATCCAATCTAACAGTAGAAACCTCGCCAAAATTTATGCAAAAAGATTTCAGCAGCGGATGCATTTGGCAGTTTTTTCAACTGTCGCGGTTTTTGAAGTCAAAGACTACGTAATAATGTTTGTCAGCTTTCACCATGTAAATAAAATATCGTCAATCAAAGAATCTTTAAAAACTTTTTTTACTGTAAAATAATCCTGCAACTAAATTAGGCAAATCAATAAACAGCACAAAAACTTCCATTAATGTGACTTTGTGCACAAATTCAAACCATCGCCTAATTTTACTACTTATTTTGGAAACATTTCGGTTGAAATTGTTTAGAGCCATTTTATGGTGACCAACAGTATCTTAGCATATGGCGACAATATCTCTTTAACAAAAATTAGTAACATACTGTTTTACAAAGTAAGGAGGGGGAGCATTATCCAAGGTATCCCAAAACGATTCCCGCAAATTCGGTAACATTTTAAATCGCACCAAGAACCCACAATAATTGAAATTTTCCAAAATAAATAAAGCAAGTTTAAGGAAATCACGGGCGCGCGGCTACATTTTTTTAAAACTTTTTTTACTTCAATAGACATACAGAGAAGGTAAGACTCCATGTAAAAAAAAAATAAGTATTAACTGATAAATCTTTTTAAATATGTGAAGTTTAATTTCATATTTCGGAAATTCTTCAAATTTATATACGCTTAAATTTCATGTTTTCGTTTCTAAATGAATACTATTTTGCTCTTTTTCCTTCTGCTATTTTAGTTTTATGAGTAAGGAAGAAGCTAGATTTTAAATCACGTCAAAAAGGTGTGTTTTAAGTTCTTTCACTTAAAACAGAAAACAAATGCAAGCAACGATTGTTTCTCATAAATATTGCTAACCCAGGCAATGCCGGGTATTTTTGCTAGTTCTTTTATAAAGTAGAATGTATATCAGATTTTATGTTCTGAAATAATGCTTAATACGTAATTCCTTGTAAACTAAACAAGTATGAGCTTATTGTAGATGCAAATTATATTACTGAACACAATCACTAATACATTTTATTAGCTGCAACCTATGCCAAAAATTCATGATTGCCTCCTTACAATAACCAATACTAATGCTTTGTATTGGTAGATCATTCGGCGGTTCTACCACCACAATTTTTTCAAAATATTATTTCAGTCGATAAAGCTTTAACAATTGTTAATTACATAACATTTGGATGTTATGTAGCACTTTTTAAGTAAAAAAGAACGAAATGGAAGCGTTTAGGTCCAATTGAGTTCAGTTAGAGAAAAAAATTACAGAATTACAGAGTTAAATTACAGAAAAGCTGCAGAGAGAAAGGGGGGAAAAAACACTAAACGCAGACTTTCACATTTAAGTTAATTTAAGTCAATCATTTTCTTCATTTGATGCACATTTTTTTTCCCAATGAGAGGGGTTTAACCCCTAAAGCCCTCTCCTTGGATACATGGCTCTGGTTAGGAACTCCACTCCTTGTAACACCAAAATACATGTCTGCATTTTTTGCTGATAATTTGCTCTTTAAATTTTATTTTTTTTCCCTGGCAAATGACAATATGATAGATTTACTTGTTGATCCATACATCTTTTGTCAATAACTAAAAACATATGTGCATTTCTAACATGTTTTGGGAGAAATGAATGTCCAACTCTTCGCACCTTCATTGTTAACCCTGGATTGACACACTACTGATTAATATTAGTATGAATAAAAAATTAGAGATTAAAACAGCAGCAACCCTGAACCAGTGTCTGTACATCGGAGCAGTAGGAGCAGTATTGATGCATCGGTTTAGAGAAAAATGCTAAACTGGTTTAACTATGTGGGATGCACACCGATTTTTGTCGATGCATCGCCCAGCCCTAGGCACAACAATTTTTTAAAGCATTTTTGCTCCTTCCAGGTTGCCAAGTCCATAATTAAAACAATATAAGCTCTCTCAATTAATCAATCTTATTTGTTGTAAACAATTTTAGTTTGGTTCCATGTGCATTTTGAGAGAGCCATTATTCATATTTAAAGTGTTCCGTTTTAAATTTGTTGCTTTTGTTTTATATGGTTCACCCAGATTTCATTTGTGTTATTGTTAACTTAAACATAGAGGTTGAATTATGATAAACTCAACAATCAAAATATTCATAGAAGTTGTAGGTATTTACTTCATATAATGTTAAAACTTAAGGGACGTTCATGCTTATGTGATGGCACAAATTGGTCTCCAAAGTCATGAGACCTGAATTTTCTACTTTTTCTTTCATTATAATTGGCACAGAGTGAACATTTTGATATCAAAAACTGGTTTTTGATGTGACAAGCAACTAGTTTAAACTGTTGGAAATTAAAATATCTAAATTAATGGTTACATTTGTATAAGTGCATTCATTTTACTTAAAGTACTTTTTCATGGTATTTCAAATACATATGAAGTCCATTAATTGCATTAAAGCGAAATACTGCATAAGGTACCTTTTTGTATAGGGTAAGCCTTATTATAGGACAATGTAAATAACATATATCGTTTATTTAGAAGAGTGCCACAATACAAAACATTATTTTTTCTCTTTTTTTCGCTTAAAGGGCTTTGAATGACATTATCTTCTTTGGAAAATAATGACAGATTTTTTTGTTCTAATATTAACCACTGGAGAACACAGCAAACTTACTTTTCTTAGTGCAAATTCCTAAAGTTATCAACTTCAAACGCTTCTCATGTAAAATTTTATTTCTTCGTATTGTGGCACTTTTTTCAAATGAGTGATATGTCAAGTTATGTGAACATTAGTTCAGTTGGTTTTGTGCAAATTCATGGGATATATGTGTCTTTGTGGTCCTTAGGAAATACGAAACTACAATTTTTTCCTAAATATGATTATTTTTCAACTCAGAAATTATTGTGATTGATAAATAACATTGCTTTTTAATTGAAGTTTAAATGTACATCATCTTAATAGAAGTTTAGCTGTATTTAGGTAAATGTGGTGCCTTTATGCACTTTTTCCCATCCTCTCTCTCTCTCTAAGAAATAACAGGTTATGTTTTAAAAATTAAGACAAGATTAGCTCTGTATATTAAAACAGAGTTAGAAATTGGTTCCAAGTCAGCTTCCCAAGAAGAATGCCTGCATATGGCCCTCTCAATATTAGTAACCATGAAGGAAAATGTTACGAAAGGAGGTAAATTATTTTCCAATAGTGTTGGCAACCTTAATTTGTATTAGTTTTTTTCTCATTTGTTCTTTCCTTCTTGCAACAAAATCACATCAGCAGAATATGCAAATTGCCAGTAGCATTTAAGCTCCAGGCACTTTGTCTCATGGTCTTCCCTTTCAGTTAAAACCTAAGTCAGACTTGGTTGTTTTTCGGCAGCTCAGTTGAGTCTGTCCGTTTTTGCCGATAGCTTCGGCTTACTGCTCTTGACATGAATATCATAGCTCAATATATTTAACGTTTCATACTTTGACTTAGAATGTTGGCTTCAGAAGTCATTTACAGTATAATGAGCTACTTAATATTGTAAAGAGCATATTTCAATATTTTGTTTAACATGTCATTGTATATATCATAGCCATAATAAACAAGTTCCTTTAACTTTGGCTCTTCTTGATGTTCCACAAGATAAATATGTTTTTCAAGAACTATCACACGTCCTGATTGAACTTCCACTAAAAGTCAATAAGCTGAGCACTTTTAAAAGCTCATAGCTTAACGGAAAATATAATTAATCCTGAATATGGATTGGAAAAAAAAAAGAATGAAAGACTGAAACCGAAAGTAATTTTGAAAAAAAAAAAATCTAATTTGAATTCTGAAACTTTGAATTCAAATTATGTTTTTTGCAATCACGAGTTGCGACAAGACCCTACTCATTAGAGTTATTGTTTCTAGAAATGGCTCCCCCCCCCAAGCATGTCCCTCCTCCTGGGTGGTTATGTGTGTACAGTTGTGTGTGTGCAGGCTTAAGTGTGTGCACGTAGGCCTATGTATGTGTGTAAAGGCGCTCACGCGTTGGCGAGTGTGTATGAGCATGCGTGTGAAGGACATGGACGCCACCACCCAGCAGAAGTGGATTCCGGGGGACAGTGCTCAGGAGCAGAGCAGCCGTGCCGCCGCCGCGCCGGTGGGCGGTGGTGCTGCTGGTCCAAGCTGAAAAATAATCCCAACGTCAAGGACTGTCAAATGAGAACAATAAGCAATCGTGATTGCTCAATAAAATAGAAAGTTATCATGAATAAAATTTACCAGATTTACTTGCAAAACTAATCTTTGCATTCCGTAACGGATCCTAGGGACGCAAGTGTCTTTATGCTAAATTTATATATGTTCAAGAAAATAAATGTTGTGTTATTTCCAAGTATGATTTAATTAGTTTGATAGGAATTAGTACATTCTGAAAAATCAATTTTAATTGGGAAAGAAAAAACCCTCTAATGAATATTTTATTTCTTTAAAGTCTCCAGATTTTGTTAGTCATTTGCAATATTTTTAAAAATTAATTTGGGATATATTTTTTAAACAGTGTTTTTACTTTTTTGCCAATATTGAAATTTGAATGGCTCAATTACATAAAAAAAGAATGAATAATTTATGACATCATCTTATTTGACAATTTATAAGCTGATTTTCAAAGCTTTAGGATATATGAAGTCTCATGGTCTTCAAATTGTAAAAAAAAGTTCTTCAACTTTTTGATTGTCGCTCAAATGTTTTTTGAAATGATTACCAGAACAATAGAGAACTCTTATTTCTTTGAAAGACAAAGGGAGCAAAATTAAAGTTCGACTTTATTGAATTCAAATTTGCCAGGATTCAATACTCCAAAATTCAAGTCAAAAACCATTAGTCGATAACCAAAAGCTGAATGAAATGCAAATATACAAGACAATGTTTTGTCCTGAAAAATGACACAGAAGCACTTTTGACCACTTTTTAGCAACATATTGTAAAATCAATGGAAGAACTTCTCTTTTGAGAAGAAATATTACATACGACATTAATTAATACAATTTTTAAAAGAGGTTTGCAGAGGTGCTGAAAATTTGAAGTTCTACTGCATAGAAAAAGTTCCATTAAGTCCAAATATATGCAGAACCAATCACTGTGATGAAATGTGGCATGATCAGTAAAAAGTATAAAGCTATATGCATGTTTCAGTTTTAGGTAGATGACCACTTCTCCCAACCAACCCTTAATGGGAGAAAGCAGTAAAGTAGAATCTTTGTAGCTAGTGAATTTTACTATAATGTTGTTTGGGGTAAGTGTATCGCCTGCTCCCACCGCTTGTAAAACTGAAAGATTTATATGGCTATTTACAGTGCAGGTGATTGGCATTGAAGCCAGTCTGCCTATTTTAATCTTACATTTGTGCCTGTTGATGAAGCTGGTATTTAAAATTTTTAGATCAAAATACCTGATTTTGAAACTTATCATATATGTTTATCTATCTACAGGGCAGATAAAACAAGTTTTCGTGGTCAAGGATTTGGATTTGAGAGCTCTGGTAACAGTGTGAGTCTGCGTGATTTGAGGAAAAAAATCCAAGTCCTGCTGCAAGAGTTCAAAATATCAAAGTCATTTAATGACCTCATTTTTGCTAAAGACTTTACAAAAGAAGAAAGGAAAGAAATACATTGGTAAGTTTTTTACACAAAATTATATTGAAAAGTACTTCATCAGAATTGTTGAAAATAAGGAACTGTTGAAATTTATTGTAAAAGAAACATGCAAACTAATATAACACTCGACACACACTATTTGTATATATTTTTTAAATTTATAGTTATGATTCTTGTTTATTTATTTTTAAAGCTGCATTCTAAATTTCTTTTTAATTTAGTAGTAAAATGTCTGAATTTAATGAAAAGTAAATAGAAATATGAATAATTCCAATGGTAGGTGTCTCACTGCCTTCTTTAGTTTACCAATCATTAGTATTGAATCACTTTTGTTAAACAGTCAGTAAGTACACATTAGGGTGGGTCGAAAAAAACTTTTTTTTTCCTAATCAATTTCTAATAGTGCAGAAAACTTGCGCAATGGCATCTTAATAACGGGAAAAATAATTTAAAAAATTTTAATTTATTTTTGAAAACGTGCAAGAGCCAAGAGCCCTCAAGTTGAGAAAAAATAGAAAAAATTGGCAATTTTTAAAAATGTATATTTTTTCAACACATAATTTACTTATATAATGTATATAAGTAAATTATATGTGTTATATATAATCTATATAATCTACTTCATTTCTAATAATATAAAAAATACACTTTGTAGTCGCCGAAATGTATAGAAAAAACTTGGGGGCATATTGTCGATCATTTGAATTCGTGCAGAGAGCATTTATATACCACTTTTAAAGTAAAAGTTATATTATTTCAAAAATTCTTAAGCTGACATAAAATTATAAAGATATAGTATTAAACATCCCTTTCAATGTTTTACATGCATTTCTCTTGCGCTGAAATGAATTAGGACTCACCATGTGTAGGTCCGTCACTTCACATTTTTCAGGAGGGGTCAAAGGGTGCAATTTCAATGAAAGTTTCATCAGAAAGCAGCAAAAATCACGCCCACCCAAATGGAAAATGTTTCTTTCTCAAAATCGTGGTGGGGGGGAGGAGAGGCAGTGAACCCCCTAAATGACGATCCTAATCACATGAGGGGGGCAGAAAGTCTAGTCCCACTTACCACCCTACCCAATCAACCAACCAAATTGGAAGTGATTTATTATGCCAAAGTTCTTTTTATTCTGAATTTGTATCAAATGTTCTTGATCTGATAGTTATTTACTATGAAATCCTTGGTTTTCACGCTTGCGACATTGTCCTTCAGCACACGTATCTAAAATGCTTTATTGCAATGTAGATAGACAATAGCTCTTGGTCATACGTGCTGTACTTTCTCTGCGTGTCAGTTAAGGAGCGTGAGAGGAAGCTTAATGGACCCATTCCTTGCTTGATGAACGATGGCACCAATACCCGTACCTGACGCATCGCACATTAGAGATACATTAGCGTTAGCTGACGGATGAACCAGCATGGTAGCGTGACAGAGTGCATTCTTGATGTTTTTAAATGCGCCGCGAGAAGCTTCAGTCCACGTTAGCGATATTTTACTATTTTTGCTTTTGCCACTAAGTAGTGAGGTTAGCGGCTGTTGAAGCTCTGCTCACTTTGGAATAAAGCGATGATAAAAACTGATCATCCCTAAGAACCTGCGCAAGCCAGTGGATGATGTTGGTTCAGGTATGTTTTGTATGGCATCATTTTTTGTCTGAAGGGGTCTTATTCCTCCCAGGGCCGTCGCTAGGTCAAAAAACGGGGGGGGGGGGGGGGGGGGGTACGCATTTGGCGACCCCTTAATTGTTTCAAACACAGGTTCCACTATGCAGAGAGAGATAGAGAGAGATTTAGCTTCTGGTTCAGCAGGAATAGTCATGTTAGTAGACCTCAGAACTAGCAATATAACTTTAATTGTAAAGATAATATTCAATCAGAAATAAAGGGTGTCGGAGGGCTACCTCCTGGCAATTTTTTGAAATCGAAGGTATAAAAATGCAGTTTTAGACGATATTTTAACTTGGGGAGGAAAGGGGGAGGAGGTCCAGGATAGCCCGATAATCTCCCGATAATTTTTACCCTAATTTAACCCCCTTTCAGCGTTTATGGAGCTGAGGACATAATCATATTTCATCTGATCCGTTATTGCGACGTTTCAAAATTGAGCTTCCAGCTGGGGAAACCATATCTTTTCTTTGGGTCCAGTTTCCAAAACATTGGGACTTTAATGCTATCCCTAATGATTGATGACGAAACATCGCTTTTGTTTTCGCTTTTATTTTCCATTTTCGATCCTTAAATATCACATCCAGTAGTCACCAGTGAAGCAGATATTTTCGCTTATGCTTCGGTCATAAAATAAACCTTTAACTCTTTAAAAAGCTAGAAGACACAACAACGTAAGAGCAAGGAATCCAAAATTTTATTTTTTGACAGCACAAATAATTTTTCGCAGTCGCCATGTAAACAAAACTGTGTTGCCAATCCTATATAAGGATGTACCATCCCTCACTGAGAGTAAACATAAGATGGAGAGGAAACATAGAGAACGCTGCAATAACAACCTTCTTGTGTAAGGATAGAAGTATTTTGATTTGAGATGCACCGAATATTCAATTTCTATTTGGTATACTGCATATTTTGCAGATAAGCCAAATATTCAATTTGGCTGAATACTTTACTATTCGGCAACCAAATAGTTAGTGAATTTAAATGTTTGAAAACTGTTGAAAAACATTTTTTATATATATATAATGATTGAAAGTTATTATGTAATACCATAGTACAAAATTAATCCAAATTTTATCACATTCAAACTAATTTTTATTTAAGAGAAAGCAATCAGAAGTTAAATTTAAAATTTTTGCTTTTCAATTTTTCTTTAATTTTATGTGACCCATTACATTTATCTTATCATTTCAAACTCATATAAATATCACAGAGTAACCAGAAAAAGAAAAAAATCACAATGTTAAGTAGTAGCAAATATACAGTAAATTCATTACTAAATACTACTTGCTAATCAGGCCCAGATCTATAAATTTTGGGCCCCCTTGCAAAAACTTTGTAGTGCTCCTTCCCAGAGACCAGCAATATATATTTATAACGTTAATAAGTCTTAGTGCTAGTTTTTTTCAATTTCTTGGGCTGTTGGGCCCTTTAAGGAAGTGAACCCCCTGCAATGTGTGGTCCACGGGTGTACAGATCCGAGCCCAATGCTAATTTTTCATATAAAATAGGCACCTTAAAAAATAAAAGTGTTTGGGTATTAAATTTTGCAGTATTTTAATTTCTAAAAAGATTCTTCAAATTAAATAGTTTTTGAGAAAATCCATACCAGTTACAATAATCAGCAACTAATGAATGCCATATTTTACGTACTATAAGGCACACTTCTTACTAAAAAAATAGCCGAAATTCACCTAAGTTCAGATGAAATCATTGAGATTCCGAATAGCAGAGTTTGAGGTGGACATTTTTAATGACAAAATTTTTCACCAGTTACTGAAGAGACTAAGATAGCAGAAAATCACTTGAAGAAATTGTAACTTATAATGATATTTTAAGCTAATTGGGTCTGTATTTGTATGTATGGTAAATGCATGTACGATTCTTTACTTATGATGCAACATGTTACCATAATTGAAATTTTATTAAATCATGTATCAGGAAAGAAACTATCCATTATGCAGAATTGCCGATAAAAATTAACCAAGTTAGCCATTTACTATGTTATTATTACTATTATTTTGCTTTTGGAATGATGTTTTATTTTCTATTTATTTTTAATTAATAATTATGATACTTAACGTTGATAAATTTACAATGTTAAACAAAAATGCATTTACATTTCTCAAAAAAGAAAAACATTTTTGATTTTAAATTGGCATAAAATTCAAATATTACAGTTAAAAACTTTAAACCATATATTTGGTTTGAATTTTGACTGAATATTTGGTTTTCAGCAAAATATGGTATTTGGTGCATCTCTAGTTTTGATTTAAATTTTGGATAGTTTTACTGAAAAATATAAACAAAATGTGGTTACACATAATTTTACCTCTTGTTTTTTGCAGACTTCATTGCTTTAGAAGGTTTTTTTTTTTTTTTAATTTTTCAGAACAGTTCTCTGGTGCAGTTTTGAATTAGTCCCCCCCCCCCCCCAAATCATCTGTTTATCAAAAATTTTAAATTAGCATTTTTAATGAAATAATATATTTTTTTTATGTAAAAGAAAATGAAAAGCAATCAATAATTCAAAAACATTCAAGCATTCAAAACGTTTGGATAATATGATTTTGGCTCAAGGAAAAAAGCATGTTTTTCTTTTTTTTAAATTTGTTTAGATTATCATTGGTTAGGGCCTGTTCTAATTGTGTAGTTTGCATTGTGATTGCACTGTGTTATAAGTGGGGTTAGAGCCATTGCATGTTAGTAACATACCGTGTTGTTAATGAGAGATTTCACATCCTGACTAACATGCTTTGATTTCAATGTTGTGAACGCCGCTTGCTAACGCATGTAATCAATGATTACCGTTGAAGGTTTTAATGTGCCTTTGCGATATCATCATGTTAAAGTGACCCAAGACATTCTTCTTTCAATAATTAAAAACTAATCTGTACAAAACAATGTCTGACATTTGGATTAAATGTACTTAACATTTTCTTTTTAGCCATGCTTCCAGACTAAGTTTAAATAGCACCAGTTATGGTATTGAAAATCATAGACAACTATTTGTTCGAAACAAGTTTACAGCATTGGAGTTACTGGATTATCTAGTTAAAAATGGAGGCTCCACGAACAAATACTATTTGGTAGATCAATCCAAAGAGGAGTGATTTTTTAAGGAAAAAAAAAACTGATGTAAGATTTTGTAAATATTCCTTTGTATCTGAGTATTAAAATGTTGTTGAACAAATTTTGCTATTTCTTATCTGTCTTCAAGTATTTTTTATAGTTTGAAAACACAAATATACACTAACACGGCAACAGCATGGGGAGTTGGTGGTTTCATTTTAAGCCTTCATTGTAAGAGCCCCTAAATAAGTATGGACAAAGCTGCAAAGAAAACAAATTAGAACAGTAAACCATATCGTTTCTTTCTACAACTATGGAATTTCAAAGTTCTTGCAAAAAAGAAAAGAATGGCAATAAAATACTGATCTATATGCAAACATGTAAGGAATATTACGTCAAATTTCCTTGCGACGGACCAATAGGAGGCGACGAAGATGTAAACAAACCTCAGTTCTTACGCAGCATTTATTTTGTGTAGTATGATAAAATTCAACAGAGTTAGTTTGATTGGATGAAAAAGTTATTATTTTTCTTTTGAAATTTTATGTTTTATAAATTATATTGTAATGAAAATATGTTTTGAACTATTGTCTTGCATCACAACAAGTAGCTCTGCTATAGCTAATACAATCGCTTTAATGGCGTTAGGCGACTTGTTCACTTTCTAACTTGGCAAAAGAAGAAAAAAAATGTTTATATCACCGCCAATGTATTCTCCTCATGTTTTAATTTTACATTTTGAAAAAACTTTTGTTTTTTATTAATTCAGATTTCTTTGGTGGACTAATTTACATTCTAATGGAGTTTTTAAAGTTTTATTTGACAAATTATTTTAAGGAAATATTTGAAGTCCAATAAACTGACAAAATAATGTTTGGTTTGGCTAATTAAACAAATATATTCCATGTAACTTTGGCCAAACATCGCAGCAATAAATGGAATGAAAAATAATCACCAAGATATAAAATTCACCCAAGAAATAATGCGCTTTAATCACATAGAATACAATTAAAAGTATAATAATGTGTTTAAAATGATATCCATAAGATTTTGAGTTTTTGACGATTTAATCTGATTAAAAAAGGTTCAAAAACATATGACCTCAAAAACTTTACTATTAACTTCAACAGTTAACTTAATAGTGAATATTAAAAATTTGAAAAAAAAAAAACCGATTAAATTGATGGGAAGAAACATTATTTAGGAGTGTTTTGCATAGACAGATGCTTTTTCTTTTCTGCATTCCAACTGTATAGAACTTAAATAACCAAATTAACTAATGCACAACATTTGTATTTAAAAATAAAGAGCTAACTTACCTGTCATTTTATCTGTTTTTTATATTTAATGCTGGAAAAAAAAGATAGCTCTTTTAAGCTTAAAATCTAGCAGAGGATATTATTGTTTCCTCGTTCATCATTGGTTGAGAACTTTCATACGCTTTGCTGATAAAGATGGGCACCTCTTCACCAATAAAGGTAAAATAATTCTGTATTTTAGTTTCAATTTTTGCATAAGTGTACCAATATTAAATCAAGATATTTTTTCCTTGTAATAATACAGCTCTATTTTTCAGAAAATAAAATTTTACGTTTAGCACTTTCACCGCCTTAAAATTTGATTTCTAGCGATCTTTTTTGAGCTGAACCACAGGCTAAATTTATAAGTACCTTTTCAGCAGTCCCTGGAAAGAGCATCTGAGACAATTGGAGTGTCAACATCCACAGTTTGAAAATAACAAGAAGTTCTGACCAAAACTAAACAGGGTTGTTTGGTTTAAACCAATTAGTTTTTTTAAAAAAACCATGTGGTTTTTTTCAAAAATGTTTTTTTTTTTTTTTGAAAAACTTTATTGTTTTCCCCCAAATGTTTTCATAAGTTTTACATATTATTGCAAAGAGTAAAATCTAATTGATGTAAAGTAACTAGCGACTAACAAAGCTATATATATAAATTATAGATTTAATAAATTTAGAAAGTTATATTCAGGGCCCGATCAAGCCAAACTGGTGCCCAGGTCCTGATTAGATGTTGGTGCCCCCCCCCCCACATGAGAAAATCCGCGCAATTTTCAAGTCAATGTTTCATACTAGAAACCTAATTACTAGAAACTACATTTTAAAGGAACATTACTACATTTGAAAGGAAATCTGGGATTTGAATACCAAACACTTGATAGTCACCTAACTAATCGCAGTTAAAATTGCTTCTGAAGGCGAAAAAGAGTCAAAAAACAATTTAAAACTGCAAAAAAAAAAAATCTTACTAATTCTGACATCAAGCTTTAAAAAAGCTTCTTTCTGGCTTTAACAGAGGCAAATGTGTCGATCAAATAATTGTAATCTATGTTTGATGTCACAGAATTTTCAATGGTCAATAAGGAAAACGCCTGTAAATTATCCTGAGAAACGCAGCTTTTCAAATGATTTTTTATTCTTTTCAAAAATGAAAAGGAACGTTCACTGGAACAGCTGCTGATAGGCATGTAAGAAGAAGCTGCAGGGCTGAATCCACATTCGGAAATGTATGTGTAATGTTTAGAGATCTTATCCTTTTTAAACATTCTCCAGGAGAAAGATTACTTTTTGCAAAAATTTTAAAGTGTGTTAATTCTTCTGGAAAATGTTCATCTATGTCATCCGAGTAATTATTTTGAAATTCCAGAGCTAAGGGACAACGACTTCTTTGTGCAAAATGTTTTTAACTTTATGAGGTTTTAAGCTGATTTTTAAAAAAATTTGAGCTTCTTCTCCCTTAAAGTTGAAAAAAAGTAAAATGAGCTTAAAAAAAAAAAGGAAGTAAGTGAATTTAGGCTAGGCTATTTTGGTGCCCCTAAATTTGTGGTGCCCAGGTCCGCGGACCCGCCGGACCGTGCGTTAATCAGGCCCTGGTTATATTTTTTAAGATAATGCAAGTTCGTTAAATAGTTTCTCTTTCATTATTCAATGCTGCTTTCCTATTAAGTTGATAAATATGCAAGGCAGACCAACTAAGATTTTCTAAATTACACGAAGAAAAAATCCAAGTAACTCGTTTTTTATTTATTCAATCATTATTTTTTGTCTTTCGCATTTCAAAATAATCCAAAAAGCATATTCCAACCAAAACTTCATTTACTACCTAATTTGTTTGATAACTTACGATTTATTGAGATGATTATGTACCATTGAAGCAATGCATAGTGTAAAAATATCTTAACACCAGAATATTTAAATGAGAAGAGAAAAAAAATAACTAAAGAAGTCCAAGAACAAAATTGTGCTTATACCTGCACACGTTTTGCATCCTCGATACAAGATGCAGTCAGAGCGAGAAAATAAAATGTATAAAATTATGAACACATCCATGTAACTCTGTGCTCTTATTAAAAAAATTTAATGCCAAATTTTCACCTTTAAAAGAACTTTTTTCTTTGATAAAAAAAATTGTATTCCTAAATACATTTAACCAAGGGAAATAAAGTCCACAATGGAAAACATAATGATTTTCTTAAAACCTAACTTGTCCTGTTTCTATAATTATTGTCACTGATACATTAGGCAAATAAATTACATGATTTGTAACTTTTTAAAAAATCTTTAAACAAAATATGCGTTGTTGATCTTTTGATTTTTAAAGTTGCATAATGTACATCAGACTTATGAGTCATTTGTAGATACTGCAAAATACTTTCCATGTTTAAGAGTGCGTGATTTAAATTTTACTTTAATTTTTTTATCGTAGATATTTATGATTATGAGGAAATTAATGTGTCAGAATTTATTTTGGTTATTAGTAATTAATAATGCCTGAACTATCACAGTGAATTATTTCTTTGATTATTTATACCAAGACCCATTTACGTATTGTATTTTTTATAATAGTTAAAGATTTTTGAACAATATTCTCCTACAGAAATCTCTAAGTATGAGGAAATGAACTTACAAGATTTTACTCTTAATTATTTAACTAATTATAAAGAAATTAGACGTACAAATATGAATATTAAATATTTATTAACAATTAATTCATAAAATCTTCAAAATTTTCCTATAATAAAATTATTAATTTTAGAAATAGTAATAAAAACCAAATGAACCCAGTTTAAACAAAAAAAAAAAAAATGTTTAAACCAAAAAACCGTTTTCTTTTGCTTTTTTTTTACAAAAAAAACCGGTTTTTATACCAACCCTGGAACTAAACAAACCTACTTTCCCATGTTTAATCCACTTTCTAGCATCTGATCTATATTCACTTTATTAGCTAAGACTGCAAATTATGTCAAGCAGACCTTTCTAAAATTTAAAGCTGATTTCTATAAGCAAAATATGCCTCTCTCATTTGATGAAACATATACGTAAAAAATAAATAATAAACAAATAAAGGGGTTTTTTTCTTGCTTAGTTTTAAGCTCCGATTTCATTGCATCATGCCACTCTTCTCGCTCTGTTGACTTATTAAGAGTTTGTTTATAACTTTGCGGAACTTTGATAACCCTGTCTAGTCCAGATTCATTTACATTTGAACTAGCTCAATGGCTTGCAGCTCTCTCCTGAAAAGTTTTTTTTTTTAATGAAAATTAAACAAGTTTGGGTCAAAAACACGATTTACTTCAACACAGTATTTTCTTTGCATCAAAAACTGATCTAATCTTTTTGATTGATCCTTTTCATAATTACATATGGCATTTCTCACCTGTGTGCTCATGGAGCAGCTTTTTTGACTTACGTTGTATCCCTCATTGGTTTCCAGTGGTCCTCATCCGACGTTTCTCCCTCAGAATCTGACTTTTTCCGAATCCGATTCATTCAGAAGTCGATTCTCTTTCAGATGTTCCTGAAATGGCAACAGAAGATGGACATCTTTCGATTGATGAGAGCAGTGTTTCTTTCAGACATTTTTCTCGGGAGGATCGGGGTATTTAAGGGGGCGGGGCACTTTAAGCGTTCGGAGGGGGGTCAAGGGCATATTTAAGTAAAAAGGATGTGCCACCCCCGCCCCCCAAGAGATAAATTCAAAAAAATCAACACTGATTAATTTTATGATTTGATAATGGATTTTAAACTTGCGGCAAGTTTTGGTCATCCTTTTTTTTTTTTCAAACTTGTCCACCATAAAGAGAGAGAGCGGATTTTCGGTGTGTTTGTATGTTCGAGGTAATTTCCGGAACCACTGCACCTATTTGAAAAATTCATTCATTATATGAAAGGTGCTTTCTTACTGAGTGACATAGGCTATAATTAGGCTTGCCAGATGTCCCGGTTTGACTGGGACAATCCCGGATTTGGAACAAAATTCCAGTGTTCCGGCCGGTTTACTCTACGTCCTGGAAAAATATAAGTTTGATTACAAATAACCGAAAATAGTTAACTGGGAAAGAATTTTTCGGATAATTACTTTATCATTTGTATCATTGACTTGTAAAATTAATCCCGGATTAGCTTGCGAGGATTTTTACAACGAGATTAAAACCAAAAAAGACGTTAAAAAAATCGTATAAAATGAAAAGTATGTCTATTTTCAACTTTTTATTCCTCATTCAAAGTACCTTTCCTAACTGAAATAATTTTTTTTTTCGTCTCGGAAGTGAAAAGTTTATCTGCTTACGTCATTTTTTCTTACTCCTGTTTTAGGTTCATAATTAGTAAGCTTTTATTCATTATTATTTCGTTGAGAATAAACTGCCCTATAAAACACTCCAAAATCAGCCAGGGTTGTGTACCCCTTTGAATACTAGCGATGCGGGGGGGGGGGCATTCAGGTGTTCCGGTTGAACATTTCAGAAATCTGGCCAGCCTAGCTATAATTCGAAAAAAATCCGATAAATAGCTCTTTTTTTATTCCGATTTAGGCCCAAATTCCACATAAATTCCCGGATATGGGAGTGAAAAAATTACTTGCACATATTAATATTATTTATCGTTGAAAAGGGTAGAATTTTCAGCGTTCTAAACAATTTGTTTCAATGCTCTAACTTAATTACGGCGGGAGTAATTCGCGTTTTTAGCTTGAACTGTTTTAGGCTTAGTTGAAATTTAGGCACTTTTTTCTTAATTAAATCTATCAATAAAAAATGAAGGAATTGTCCCAGAGTTTTCTTTTTGACACCATTGCAAAAAGCGACATTTTTTATTCCAGATCTCGACCTATGGTCGAAAAACTTAGCTTCTACCTTCAAAGGAAAATAAGTTACAAGCGTTTTTAAATCAAATTCTAAAAATGTCATTTTGATTCAGGTTGTCAACCATTTTATTTTCCCGTTTCCATGGTTACGCTTGTAAAATCCATTTTTCGCATTATAATTTCTTAAAAGTGTTTTAATATATGTCGTCATTGTTTGAAAGGTAATTTTACTCGGTGGTTTTTTTGTTTTCATTTATTTAAGTCTGATTGTTGAATATATGTCACCTGACACAATTTTTTATTCTCAAGATAGACCGGGCAACGCAGCTCTTACTATATAAAGATTTGAAAGCCACTGTTAATGTGATTTTAAACTTTTTTGTTTGTTTGGCGAAACATTTATTATTGCCAAAGAAAAAACACCCGCTTCACTCGCAAAAGGGTTGGGTTCCGGTAGCGTTGTCGCTTGGTGCGTAAGGCGCTGGGCAGTTCTGTCTAGGATTATTGTTTTAAAGCAACCGTAAATGTAATTCATTGTTTTCGCGATTTGTTTTGAAAGAAAAGAAACTTTTGATTTAGTATAAAACTTCGATCGAGTAAAATGTACGACATTTTCTTCTTTTCTGACGATGATTTTTGAATGTTCCACTGGATGTTTTTTTTTTTTTTCATTAGATGAATGGATTATGATAGCGTGGTTGCTGGCAGGGCTGCGGAGTCGGAAGAAAAATGGCCGACTCCGACCCCGACTCCGACTCCTGGATTTTGAAACGCCCGACTCCGACTCCGACTCCGACTCCGGATTTTTTTTTAAATTTTTTTAATTGTATTTTTTAAACTCCCTCTCTCCATTCAAGGGAAGGGGGAAAACCTCTTAACAGAGATTGAAATATTAATTCCTTTTTATGAAAATTTAGCATTTTGTTTTTTATTGTAAACCAAAGACGTCATACAACGTTAGAAATTCAATTTAAAAATCAAACTTTCCAATAGTTACGAGTTAAAAAGTGAGATGACTTAAAAATCCCTTTAAAAATTTTGAAAATGATTATCTGTAATTTGCCCCCCCTTTAATGTTTAACAAATATATATTGATCAAATCGTGTGCTTTCAATTTTTGAAAGCTGTAACTTGAGAGAAAAAACACTTTTTTTTCTAAATCCAAGTTCTTGCGAGGGAGTGGTTTGCCCCTGGAGACATCCATCTAGTAGATGACACCCAAAGTTAATTTCAGAGTTTATAAAAAATATAAATACTTTAATTCTGAAAATTTTCACGAATATATTTTAAATTATATTTCATCAATAAAATTTCAACGAAAATATGGCACATATGCGTCAGGAGCTAATTTTACACAAAACGCGGCGGTATACAAATTTGTACGAATAGCTTTTACTATACCTATATTTCTTCTTCGCTAAATTTTTAATTTAAATTTTATTGGCTGCTTTAAAATTAACCTAAATATGAAGATTTTAAGATTAACTGCAATTCTTGAGTGTTGTAATCAAGAAATTTTTTTACACTTATTTTGTTACATACTTTTTAGTGAGAACCAAGCTTACAGAAATAGGCTTAATAAAGAAAAAAACATTAGATTATTTCATCGAATCTTTTGGATTCGTGCTTTCGAGCCAGAACTTCTTTGAATTTGCCGATCACACTTAAAACGTTTCAACCTTAGCTACAGGCGTCGACTTACTAATTTGTTACGTTTCTTTTACTATTTTTAACTGAGATAGAACAAAACACTCTATTTCAATTTTTATTTGAAAGTGATTACTTGAAAATGTTATTCAACAAAAACCGTTTGCTGACAGTTGCTATTAGTTAAGTTAAAAAGCAAGCAAACTAGGGGACGGCTACAGAAAGTTCAGTAAGCATTCAAGCTAGCTGATTGCCATAATGGCAGTTATTTTCTCATTAGTATCTTTTTATACATGTAATCGAACCAATTGGTAATCAATTTTTAAAAAATGCAAGGAGAGTCAGTGAAAAGGAAAGAAAAAAAGAAGCCCGGAGTCGGAGTCGGAGTCGGCATGTTTTCCAACGACTCCGACTCCGACTCCTTTATTCCAAAATCAGTCCGACTCCGACTCCGACTCCGACTCCACAGCCCTGGTTGCTGGGCAAGTTTGGTGATAAACAATAGAGTTGCGGGACTATTTTTACATTTGAAAGATATTATTTGATATCTTTTTTTTTTTTTTGTTTATTTGGCGAAATATTTTAAATTGCAGTAAACACCACTTCACTCGCTGAATAGAATTTTTAAAACACCTGTAAATCTAATTTAATGATTTGATGAAAAGTTATAATTCCAAAGAAACTGTAGTAGTTTTTTTTTTTTTGAAAGGTGTGTACGCATTATACAAAGAAAAATGATCATTTAACATCAGAGGGGGAGGGGGCATCAATTTTTATTATTCACCGGACTTCCATTGCATTTTTAGCAGGGGTACCGCTGTGCGGGTACTTTTAGTTGTAAATAAATTTTTAAACTAAAGAAAGAAATATTAAAAAACAAAAACGTCCCCTCAAAATAATTTATTTTTGACTCTGATTGCAAAGATTACCGCTGAAGACAGTAAAAACTTCTGTAGGGGTGACTTAAACAAGTTAGTACATTAGAGGGCTTCAAGTTCTAGAATGATTATGAAAAAAATCTGTTCTCTCTCTCTCTCAGTGAAAATCCACATAGATTCTCAAAAATTTTCAAACTGGTTAAAAGTTTTGTCGGCTTGAAAACTGTGGGATGACATTGGGGGGGGGGGGGGTAGTAAAAGATGCTGAATTTTCAAAAATTTCTTCTGCAAGGAAGACGGTGATGAAAACGTGTTATTTGTCATATAAAAGAATTGTCATATATTTGTCATATGAAACGAACACAGGCAGTATAGGCATTTCAATTACAGCCCGCCAAAGGCAACTCACACCAGCCCACTATCCCTTCCCATCCATACAATATCCTCATCCAGGAAACTTTCGATTTCCAACGAGATGTACCATGAGTGTCCCACAGAGTACATTCTTCAGGTTCCGATACGAACCTCACCAATGTATTGTGTGAGTTAATAAATAGATAGATAATAGATAACATAGTTCCAACCACCCCACCTCTATCACAACACAGCAATAATAACGAACAACAAACGAAAGAGGGTAATAAAGAGGGGGAAACATATATTTTTCCTTAATTAATTACACGTATTTTTCCAGGGGAAAAAAATGTGCTATTAGCAGTTTGTTGCCAGCGTGGGACTTTCCAGCGAGAGTGACAAAATGGAGGCCCATAGAGACCGATATCAACCCCCTTCCCCCCCCTGGGATGATACAGTTCCGAATTTCCTTTAAAAAATACATAGTAAAACAAGTGCAATTCAAATTTTTCCTCCGGGGGAAGGGGGGCAGTTGGCCTGGGCCCAGGCATCCCTTGCCGGGATGCCTGAAAGAAACACTGGATGAGAGGCTAGCGGCCAAGTTAAAACGCTGCTATCCAGTTTACAATGAAAATAATCTTTATAAAAAAGGACCTTTGAAAGAAACATTAATGGCTTCAGAAATTGCCAAGGACGGATCCAGAAATTGTTCAAGAAGGGAGCCGTTGATCTATTGACTTAACCTCTTACTATGTATCTGATTTGCATATACATTAGGAGGATGGGGGGGGGGGGGGGCGGAGGGTGCCCCCATCTTTTTTATCTAATGCAATACAGGGTGGCGACAGATCAGGGAGATCAGGGAAAAGTCAGGGAACTTTATTGATCAGGGAAATATCAGGGAATTTCGAAAAAATAATAAAAATTCAGGGAAAATTGATAAAATGAAGACAATTTTTTTTTTGCATTGCAAAATTAAATATCTTTGTTTCCTATGTATTTTCCCACAAAATATTTGTTAAAAAAAAGTAAAATTATTGAGGTGTATTATACACTGACACATGTTTTGTGCATTTTTTCCCCTTAAGGTCCAAAAGCACTGAATCTTGAGTTATTAACCACAGGATAAACTTCCTAAGCTTCTGTGTCTGTAAAGTTGTTCATTTTACGTAGTTAGAATTTTTCTGCCAGGCATTTCATGCTACGCAAAATAAAACCCTACAGGTAAAGAGGAAGCCGCAATTAAAGACTTTGCTCCATTGCCTTTACTCATTGTCTTGAAGTAGCTAGCGTCCTGTAATCACAATTTCAAGAAAAAAAACTTTTTTTTTAAATTGATACTGCTAAGAGCTTAAAAGGTACTTCACTTGGCATTTTCGATTTAATTGCTAAAATTGAATGTTAAATGAAAATCAACTTTGTTTTTTGCCATGTCACTTTAGATTATATGAAGGGGTTTTTTTTTTTTCAGACTTTAAAATTCTTTTATTTTAAAACCAAGTTATACACTATAGATTTTGAAATTAATTATTGCTTTTTACATTTTAATGTTGTTTGTTACAAAAGATTTTTTTTTCGACTAATAATAAAATCATTTGAAGTTGAGTTGTGTACATAAGTGAATATTTTTACTATTTTTTAATAGTTAAAATGCTGTATTCCGTCATTAAAACCTAAGTTCTTGATTAGAGAATAGCTCAATATGACTGGTTGTTAAAAAGGTTCCAATTTGTTTTTACATAAATATGTCCATTATTTACATAAGTAAAACTGCATTACTTTCTATACTTTCACAATTACTTGTTATTCTTGCAGCAACAATTATGCTGCTTGAAAATTCAGTTCAAAATTATTTCCAAATAAAGTTTTTTAGTTTTATCATGATTAGATATGTCTTTTTTAAGAGTGGTTTCAATAATTTCTTAGAATTCTTATGTTAACAGGTTACTGGAAGTAAAGTATTTATTTTAGATTTCCTGTAATATTTCTCTGTAGATATTTTAATATGCTATTTTTACTAAAAAAAAAAAGCTTATTTTCAAAATATTTTTTAATTAACAGCTTAAAACATTTTAAACACTCGCATTTTATTTAATATGCAATGGTTTTCAGGTAGGGTAAAGGAAGAAAACCATTATCCATGGTAACGTAAATCAGGGAAATTCAGTGAACGTAATCAGGGAAATCATGGAAAAGTCAGGGAACTTTTTTTTCGCCGTTCCTGTCGCCACCCTGAACTAAAATATAGAGATTTTTCCGAGCAAATCCCCAAATCTATTCCTTTCCTTTTTTGTTGGAAGGGGTAAAATTGCGTTTTAGAACTTTAATCGTGGAATGTTTCGGAAACTCTTCCCTCTAACATGATCGAAAGTCGTCTAAAATTACGCTCTTTTAGAACTTCAGTTTCAAAAAAAGTACCGGAGGGACGTGGGTGACCATATGGAGGGCAGGTGGTGGCTCAAGCTCCCCTCTTAAAAATTAGAACTTCCTTGCTTTTAAAAATTCTTTTCTTTGCAAAAATGTTTCTTCTCCTGCTATTAATGAATTAGTTATTAAAAATGTCAAATGTTAATTACTCTAAGCTGTACTGAAATCGGTTTCCATTAGGAAAATATCCTGCTGAACCATGAAGAAAATATCTGAGCCCCCCCCCCCTTTAAAATTTTGAATATGGGCGTCCATGCCGGAGGAAACTGACTGAACCCAATCCTTCCCATAGCACACATCTGAGATGCCTATACAAACGCATCTTTAAGAGTTAAAACTTTTAAAATGCTCGGGGGAATGCCTCCTAACATCACCAAAGATCGTCTGAAAGTGCTTTTTTGTAACTTCAATTCCATAGGAGGTTTACCTTAAAATATAACATGGTATACCACCAAAATTCTTTTGGTAACCCACTTTCTTTTAATGGTATTCCGGTACAATGAGCCACAGACCTTTTATAGCTTCCCGTGACTTCATCTAGGGTGTGTAAAAGTCGGTAAGTTCCCAGTTTTTTACAAAATTATCCATATTATGATTTACAAAATCCTTTCCATTACCTTTCCTAATGGCTTTAACTTTTTTTAATATAATTTTTTTCAGCCTTTAATATAATTTTTTTCAGTATAAAACTTTCTGCAACCCGGCTCTTTTTTTCATAGCAGAGATGCCCAACGCTTTTTTTTCCCACTAGGCCATACCTCATATTAAGGTGAACCAAAATCTCATGGGCTGGACTAAATATAAAATAATTCAGGGTAGCAACAGATCAGGGAAAAGTCAAAGAACTTTATTAATCAGGGAAATATCAGGGAATTTCGAAAAAATAACAACAATGCAGGGAAAGTTGATTAAATGAAGAAAAAAATTTTTTTCCTTACTTCGTAAAATTAAGTACTTTAATTAATATGACGCATTTTCCACCAATATTCTGTTAAACAGGAGTAAAACCAATGAGGTGCGATTATCAAGGGTGGATTCAGGGGAAGGTCAAAGGGTCAGCTGACCCCCTGTGACAAGAATAATTTTATTATAATTTAAACTTTTTAGATCCGAAAAAATAGTCAATGGAATCAATTAACATTTTCTTTCTTTCTTTTTTTTTGCTTGGCTCTGTAAAGTATTTCTTTTCAGCGCGTCATAATTCAAAGGATTGACTGGATTTGTTCCCCTGGGCTATTGCTCTTTTGAGTTTTTCGTTCATTTTCAAAGGAACAATAATCTTGAATGAGCTGAACATTTTAATCAGATCACTCTTCCATCTCAAACCACATGTCGTGTGTGTATGTGCGTGTGTATTATGTGTGCTTTTTCAAACTATTTTATAGCTGTTATCTCATATCAAAGCTTATATGATAACGTGATCAGCCTGTTAAACTGAAGAAAATATTACTTGTGATGAAAATTTGAGGGAATATGACCAAGGTGTAGGTTGCGCCATTGAAAATTTAGGGGAAGGGTGAAATTCGAAAGGAGGTGATCTCATTTGGCTGAGGAGAGGGATGCTTCGTAGCATATGAGGGGGTTCACCATCCCCTGCTTAACTGATACTTTTTTAGAAGGTATAAACTGGCCATTGAAATATGATCCCCCTTACAAAAACTTCTGGATCCGCTCCTGGCGATTATTTGTGAGTCTTTTTTCCTCAACGTCAAAACATTGAATCTTAACTTATTAACCACAGGATGTCGTAAGATTGCTTCTGTGTCTGTAAAGTTATTTATCTTACGCAGCTTGAGTTTTCCTTTTACACGCTCCATACTACGTAAAATAAACAACCCTACAGGCAAAGAGGAAGCCATTATTAATGCTTTAGCTCCCTTGCCTTTGCTCATTGTCTTGAAGTAATTAGCGTACTGTAATCACGATTTCAGGAAGAAATCTTTTTCATTTTTAAATTAATACTGAAGAAAACTTACAAGTTTTTACTTCTTCGCGTTTTTAATTTAATTCCTAAAACTGAATGTTAAATCAAAATCAGTTTTGTTTTTTGCCATCGTAATCGCTGTCGCCTCAGCTTATATGAAGTTCTTTTTTTTTTTTTTTTCCAGACTTTAAAAATTATTTTATTTCGAAACCTGAAATTCCTTAATTTTTGCATTTCAGTGTTGTTTGTTACAGAAGTAATCTAAGATTTTTTTTGACAAATAATGAAATCATTTGAAATTGAGTTACCTTGTATGTATAAGTAAATATTTTTATTATTTTTTAATAGTTAAAATGCCGTATTAATTCATTAAAACCGAAGTTCTTGATTAGAGAAAAGCTCAATTGTTTTACATAAATATATACACTGGTGTGCAAAAATTAAGAACGAGACGGTTTTTTCAATATAACTTTGTACAAAAGCTTTCCAAATCAACACATTTAATACCGTAAGATCCCCAATACGTAAGGACATGTGTAATGTAAGCAACACTTACTAAAAGAGAAATCAGAGGGATACAAAGAAGCTTTATTGAAAAAGTAGCATGGAGCGCAATGCGACTGAAGGCCGAAACATCCCTGTGATGGGTGTCCAGCAAGAAACATCCGGTCTTTAGTAGGGGATATTATCTCCCCCGACTGCTAGGCAGGTTTCACAGCGTCTGCCCATGCTGAGAATGAGGGTGTCAATTAGTTGTTGAGGCATTGCTGCCCATTCGTCTTGCAGCGACAGTCGAAGCTCCCGAATCGTTACTGGTGGTAAGGTACGAGCTGCTAAGCGTCTGCCTAGAAAATCCCATACATGCTCGATGGGATTGAGATCCGGAGATCGTGCCGGCCAATCCATACGTTCAATATCCTCACTCTCTAAGAGCTGTTCGGCAGCTACTGTGCGATGACATGGTGCATTGTCGTCCATGAAAAGGAACTGCGAACCCATAGCGCCTCTAAAAAGACGCACATATGGAAGAAGAATCTCGTTACAATAACGGGTCCCGTTGACCGAACCTGCGTTGAAGATGTGAAGGTCTGTACGACTACCAAGCATGATGCCTCTCCAAACGAGAACACCGCGACCTCCATACCTGTCCCTTTCAATGATGTTCGTGTGATGATTGCGGCTTCCCCACTCTCTCCAGATGAGTATGCAATGAGAATCGCTACTCAGACTGAATCTGCTCTCATCTGTAAAAAGTACTCGTCCCCATTCATTGTCTCTCCAATTCCGGTGTTCCCGTCACCACAGAGAACGCCTTCTCCGATGGGCAGGCGTTAGAGGTACACACCGTATAGGGCGTCGTGAAAACAGACCACCACCGTGCAGTCTTCTGGTCACGGTAAAAAGCGATATCGGTCGTCCAGTCGCCTGTGTCGTGTGTCTAGCGATTTCTCCCGCTGTCTGCCGCCTGTTTCTTCTGGCCTGTAAGACAATATACCGGTCATCTGCAGGTGTGGTTCCTCGTGAACGACCACTACTGAACCCCCGGATAGCTGTTCCTGTAGTTTGAAATTGTCTCCAAAGTCGTGAAACGATGCTGTGAGCAATTCCGAACTCTGCAGCCACACTTGTCACACTGCGGCCTTCCTCCAACTTCCTAATGATTCGACCTCGGGTAAAAGCATCCAGATGTCGTCTAATAGATTGATTATTCGCCATTTCTCGCTGAGGCAGCAACTCGGTGTGATTTTAACTGCTATACGGCGTGCAATCTCTTTGCCAGAAATACTGATCTTACATGGACAACATGCTTTATACTACTCAGACACTCCCCCATTACGTCTGCCTGCATATCTGCGCATGTGCTACCGTACATCACCTTACTTAACCTCTTGATTGGTCTTTCTGTCCGCTCTGCCTCTTCGTTCAGCTGATATGCTAATTTTTCGACCTTAATTTTTGCACTCCAGTGTATGTTATTTACATACTTATGTAATATATATTACTGCTAAACTTTCACTATTACTTGTTATTATTGCAGCAATAATTATACTACTTTAAAATTTAATTCGAAATTATTTCCATATAATCTTTTTAGTTTTATCATGATTAGATATGTCTTTAAGAGCATTTTTAATATTTTCTTAGAATTTTTTTGCTAACTGATTACTGGAAGTAAATTATTTGTTTTAGATTTTCTATAATGTTTCCCTGTAGATAATTTAATGTACTATTTTTACTAAAAAGGGAACATTTTTTGAAAATATAATTTTAATAAACAGTTGAAAACGTTTTAAACACTGCATTTTGTTTAATATACAATGGTTTTCAAGTAGGGCAAAAAAAGGAAACCATTATCATTCATAATGTAAATCAGATAAATTTGGTGAATTTAATCATTAAAAAGTCAAGGATTTTTTTTTTTTTTTTTTTTTTTTTTTTTTTTTTTTTTTAATACAGTTTCTGTCGTCACCCTAAAATTATTCAAATTTTGTTCTAGTAGCATGGGAGGAAAAGGAAAACGAAAGACAATTACAAACCAAAAATTCCCGTCATCATTACTATAGACTTGTTTTATTGATACAAAATTTGCAAATGTTTTTTAGAAACCAATTTATGACTTCTTTGCTTAATTTTCTTACATCCATAACACTGAATGAAGATGATCAGTAGTTCTGGAAGGTTTCAGAATCTTTTTTTCTGTTCATGACTTTGAACACAACTACGGGCCACATAGACCAGCTTCATGGGCCACATATGGGCCGTAGATTGGCCACCACTGATTTATTGGGTGTGATAACGATCGCCGAAAATAGCCATCAAAGATGGACAGATAATACTTTTTCCCATTTTTACTAGAGGCATTGCGAAGACCCTAAACATCGACATGCTCAAGGTTTAGTGGGGAATTACTGCATTTTTAGTTCACCGATTCAAGATCAACTCTTAAATTTCCCAATTTTAGTCTTCACAATAAACTTTGGAATTTTGAAAATTTTGACAAACCTTTTGCCCACTTGGCAAGTTTTCTCAATACTATCAATGTTGACATGCGCAAGGCGTTTATGCCAAGACTCTAAAAAGATCATTAATATAATTAATTTGTTCTGAATTATAATGGCTAGAATTTGAAGGAATTTGGTTTGAATTCTGAGAATTTTTAACGTATGCTTCATTTTTAGCCTACTTTCCCAGTAAAAGTCAGAGAAAGACGAAAAAAGCATGAAAGAAGGCTTAATAAATGCATCTTGAAAATATACCAAAAAAAAGAGTAAAAAAAAATAATTAAATAAATATCGAAATATTAAAAATTGGAAAGTAGGGTATTGAGATGGGGAAAAATGTCTGTCGGTCTGTCTGTCTCCCCCCCCCTCTAATAACTTTTGAGTGAGTAGTCCGATTCGAACAAATTTTCTTTTGTTCGAAAGATCTCGGCGAGGACTCCTCATTTCTATATTTCATTTTTTGATTTGAACTATTTTTTTTTCAATTTTGAACAGTTCAAAAAAACTTAACATTATCGCCTACGGGGAAATGCAAGGCAATTCCGAACTGTGAGGCGACTTTGCTTCAAACTTTGTAGCAAAAAGCTTTTGATGAAAAACTTGTATATAAAATATCTTTTTGATTTGAACAATTTTCCGTTCAATTTTGAACAGTTCAAATCCTTTAACATTAGCGCCTATGGAGAAACTGAAAGTCAATGCTGATTCCGTACTTGAAGGCGGATTTACTTCAAACAAATTTTGTTGGAAATAGCTCTTGACGACTAACTTCTGACTCCGAATCCGAGAATTTAGGGGCACCTTACTCCGACTCCTGTGCTCGACAATTTGTCGAACTCCGACTCCCCGACTTCGACTCTGACTTCGTATAGCTTTCGCAAAACTTTATACACGGAGGACAAATGACTGCCTCCGATTCTTGGATATTCGACTCCGACTCCGCAGCTATGGTTTTAACTGTGAAATAACTATTGTTAATATGACTTCTTATTTTCACGCTAAAATTTTAATATAGGTATTCAGTTTTCGGCGGATAAACTCGAAGTCATTAATGTTTCTACATAAAGATATGCGCAGACGATTTTTTTTTTCTTTTTTGACAATGAAAATTATTTCTTTAAGTTGGCATTTTATTGTTTTTATTTGTTTTGGTAAATGCATTAATTCATTAAAAAATATATTTTTGGAAAAGGGGAAAAAAAAACGATTTTTTTTTTTTTTTTTGAACAATCACGATTGCTTATTGTTTTTATTTGACCGTTTTTGGTGTCCGTGCCTTTTTCAACTTGGACCAGAGCCTATGCAGCATCACCGCCCACCGTCCTCTGCTGGCGGCGTGGCGCGGCTGCTCCGGTCCTGAGCTATCCGCTTCTCCTGGTCGGCGGCGTCCATGTCCTACACACACGCACGTTCACACACATACACACACACGCACGTTCACACACATACACACACACGCACGTTCACACACATACACACACACGCACGTTCACACACATACACACACACGCACGTTCACACACATATACACACACGACTTCACACACATACCCTCACACACGCCTATGTGCATACACACAGGTCTACGCACACACACAACAATGCACACGTAACCGCCCAGGAGGAGAGGCCAGCTTGGTGGGGGGGGGGGGGCAGGAGCCGTTTCTAGAAACAATAACTCCAATGAGTAGGGTCCTGTCTCAGTTCGTAATTGCGAAAAATATAATTTGAATTCAAAATTTCAGAATTCAAATTAATTTTCTTTCTTTTTTTTTTTTGATATGATGTATTTATTTTAACGGGCTTACTAATTTTAATTATTATTTTTTCGTTTTGAAAGCTGTCAAAGAATTTTTTTTTAATGGGAAACATTGTCAGCTGCTTTGCTTTTTGAAAATCAGCTGCTTTGTTTAAAAGGTGCTGCTATTTTATTTGTTCGTTTATTTATTTATTTATTTATTCACGCATCTAATTTTTTAGATGAGTAAGGAATATTTTATTCCTAGAAATCAGCTTAAAGTACTTAAAAAGTATGTTTGAGACAATTTGAGATTTTAGCTATTTTTGAGAATATTGATCAGGTACTAGAAAGTAGTATGGGTATACGAGAAAGTAGGCTCGTTTAGTTCTAGACGGAACTTCTTGTTAAGTTTTGCTTTGAAAATTAAACCTTCTTTGGCAGGGAGGGACTTTTACAAAACCATCTACCTCCCTCCTCCCTGAATTTTGCTTCCCCTGGTCGATTATTAGCAGCCATTATTAATAAATAAATTAAAACATTATTTAAAACTTTAAAAGGTTTGGAAAAACTTGTTTCGAAAATTTTACAAAAATTTGCACATTGAATAAAAACTTCAGATGAAACACTAGTTATGTAGAAAATGTTTGTGCATCTGTTGGTGAAATTGAAATTTCAATGCACCCACACTCATTGCACACTTTTTTTAAAATTATTTTTTAAAACGGTATTACTATCGCAAAGTTGCGAAAATCCGGTCTGGAAAGGAATAAAACTTTTAAAATTCCGGTTTCCACGTACAACGCCTGACTGTTTCGACTATTTATGCAAAAATTTACGTGGGAGATTGATTCGTCTGTGCATCGCAAACTGACCTTCTGACACTGCTTTTAATAAGCAGTGTTCTAAATAAATTACTTCAACTTAGTACTTCAGGAAAATTCATAAAAAGTTTTCCCAGTATACTTAAACCAGCAAAACTTAGAGGAACTCATTTAAAAAAAAAAACCGTTTTTCGTAAAGTTAAGAAATTTCTAAATTTCACAGAACATAAGAGATGAATCTGTTTTCTTGATAAAATTTTCTTCGCGAAAAAGTTTTTTTTTTTTTTATTTACAAATCAAATTTCAGATGAAAACCCGAAAGAAATTGTTTTTCGGTTGCTAGCGGAAATACGACAAAATGTTCTTTTCTCAAAATTAGATTTGTTAGACCTACGAATTTGAGAAGCAGATTTGCTTCTTTAAAGATGGGCGAAGCGTTTGGCAAATAAATGGGAAGCCTCATTTTAAATGTAGTTTCACTTTGATAAGATTTTGCATAATTTATTTTTATGTTATGTGCCTTATTTTATTTAGTACATATTGCATTCTCGGGAATTATGACTAACAAAATGTATAAACAATCATTTTCTTTGGCCAAATATAAATTCTTAATTGGAAAATCGATTTAGAAAAGTGAAAAGGGAAAAAATAATATTAGTTTGAAATTTGAGATCTTGAATTCAAATTATGTTTTTCTCAATCATAAATTGCGATAAGGTCCTACTCGTTAGGTTAATTGTTTCTACTAATGGCTTTTATTGCAATTATAGTTTGAGTTCAAGACGTCAAGATTCAAATGAAAGCCAGGCTCTGGATGTTGTGTGCTGGATACTGTTTTCGCGTAAAAAGGATTGTGTAAAGTCGAGAAGGTTCTTTATAAATAATTCGATTCCGAAACACATGAACGCCTGCATTATAAGCATAGACATTTTAATCAAAGGACGGGCGTCATTCAACGGTCAAGTTGAAAACAATAAGGAATTCGTGATAGTTCAAAAAAAGTAAAATTAATGTAAAATGAACATAAAGTGGTTAAATACATTCTCATAACCATAAAATTTCAAACATATTGTTGCAATTATATTTATTGCTGTAATGGTATTGGATCTAGTGAGCGAGTTCGGATCACCAAGCGAACTGAATAAGTTATACATGCACATCAAGGATTCGACGAGCGAAGCTAGAAAGTGGCAATGTATAGTTAGTAGGAACAGTTTACGAAGCGCATAGAAAAAAATCAAAATACATTGATATCATTCAACGGTTAAGTGAATAGAATAAGCAATTCGTGATTCCTCAGAAAAGAAAAAAAAAAAGAAAGAAACGGAATATATATATATATATATATATATATATATATATATATATATATATATATATATATATATATATATATATATATATATATACACGCACACACACACATTATTTTATACAACTAATTTTGGTTCTTTGAATTATTTTTATTTTTTTGCCAAACCCGTACAAATCAAAATCTCAAGCCTACGATTTAGGAGTTTTTTCATAGCTCCTACGTGGAACCAATTTCTATTACACAGCTAAGCTAAAAGCAGCGAATATGGGGTACCTTTTGTTTTTGTCAACTATATAATGCGAAAAAATGAATTGATTTTTTTTGTGAAAATTTTGATCAGTTTTTTATGTTTACTCTTTTCTTGAGTGGCATTTCCCGACTTTCCCCTTTTGACCACATTCCTAATATGCAATTCAACAAGGATCATAAATATTACTTCTCAAAGGTGTTTTTTTGTGACAACGCCATAACTTCGTCAATTGTTCATCAAACTTCATATGTAAGGTATCATTTTAAAGATTTTTTTCCACCGCTTTGTGCGTAAATAAGCAAAAGCCACACATTGCATAGGTTTTTCGAGAAAAATCGGTTTATTCTGTTTTTATTGAGCATTTCTTTAGTGTATAACTCCTAACGAGTGAGGCCGTGTGTCTCGCTCATTATATATTGGATACATATTTCATGAATATTATTCAAGCTTTGTAACTTTAAGTTTAACTGGAGGTTGCGCAGCTGAGAAACTGACGTATATATATATTGCATGTCTGTTTAATTTGGTCTTCTTGTTATTTTGTTTCTTCTGAGTTCTTGTACTTAGTTCATTTAGCCTAGGTTTGAACGTTATCTCTTGACTCTTGAAATCAAATGATTAACTTTAATTTCTTTAGTATTATTTACAAAAGTTTTAGTTGCTTTTAATATTTTAAGTAAAATAAAGGACGTTTTTATAAACTTTTTTGAGTTGTGGACTGAATTGCAAATTTTCTGAAAATAGCACATGTAGTTACGATACAAATATATATTCAAATATGTGGAAAACAAAATCATTCTGTGCAAGAACGAGGCACCTCTAGCCACTTCCATAAGATATTAAAGGAGAGGAACTGTAGCAAGCTGCATTTCATGATATGAATGGTATGTTGCTCCTTAATAACTCAATACAATTATTTGAAACTGAAGTGTTTTTTTTTTTTAATCATAGAACTCGCAATATTTTCTTATTAGATATTGCCGGTATATCTAATATGAAATATCATATGGAGTAGGGTAGACCGGGGCATGTTTACGCAGAGCCCTTTTTCAAAAACGAGTTATAACTGGAGAGCCAACATTCATAGCAGATTGAAGCTGCTCCATAGCAATTATTCTCACAAGCTTAAGAGCATCCGTCGAGCTTCGGTTTAGCATGCGGATAGGAATATCTGTTTTCTACCAAGCCGAGTAAATTTTGTGTTGAACGTTTTGAAGCTTATTGTGAATGAATAATACTTTGCTAAAAGCAAATAAACACATTAAAAAAATGCAGAATGTTACCTTTTTTTTTTTGAGAATTGTATTTGTATGGACAGAAAAGTTATTAATTTTTTGCACGGTAAAAATAAATCCAAACTTGCCGACGGGGCACGTTTACGCATTTTTAACGGGACACATTTACGCATGTTCTTAATATGTCTTACTACTCTGTCTTACTTCTAAACGGGCCTCGGACGCTTTTTTCGCTCTGTACTGTTTCAAACCTTCAGTATTTTCAGGTTATTTAATTTCAAAAATAACCATTAATTTTAAATTAAGTAAAATATTCGTATCTTATAGCTTACAATCACAAAGTGATGTTTTCATGCTTGTTCAGCTTTAACTTTATACACTATTCAACCACTGATACATTTTCTTTATTTTAAAGATGGTAAGACATTACATTCAAACAGAACCACGTTAGATGTCAAAATAATAAAAAGGCTTATCAATAATTCAAGTATTTTTCCCAGTAAGCTTTCCTCGTCATCACACATGGACTACCCCGACTGAGACCATTTGATAAAGTAGGACCAAAGCTTAGAAACAGGAAAAGAAAAAAAAAAGAGGACGCTCACAATCCTAACTGATACTGCGATTAAAGAAGCCCTCAGACAAGAGCAGTTAGAAGCTACAAAGAAAAGAAACAAAATGGGCACAACAAAACAAAAAGGAGAAATTACTTTAAAATTTATAAATTTCTATTGAAGCAGAAATAGAAGATATCAAAGAAAAAAGTACGAAACCGAAACCTGCGACAGTGAAAAGTTAGTACACTCTGTAAAAAGGAAATTAATGAACGATTCTGTTCACGAAGTAGAGAATTGCGCTTGCATCTATTGTCTGAATGCACACAACCAATCAAAAATTGGACAGGACAGGGGTTCAACGTTTTAGATGCCAAAATGCAGTCCTGTGACAAGTAAGCGAAAAGAAAAACTTTATTTTTGTTCGTAAAATCTAAGAGTGATGAAGAAGATGACTAAATAGTTTCTGTTTTTAATTAGCAATAAGTCCTATGATTTTAGTTTAACCTATAAAATGATCTTTAATTAATTATTTGTGATTTTCTTATTTTTAAAGTGTTTTAAGAAAAATAAGAGACTTAAATTTGGTTAAATATCTATTTCAATTACTATTTGGTATCATTTTTAATATGCGTGAACGTGCCCCACTCGATGCGTAAACTTGGACTTAAAAAACATTATTTTTACGGTTAAAAACATAAGCTGAGTAACAACTGAATGTATACATTTTGACTTCATTAACTGCTTCATAAAACCACAATGTCCTAAAATTTCCTAAACTTAAACATAAAAATTAGAAAACTCATTAAAAAAAATCCTCGTAAATGTGCCCCGGTCTACCTTACTATTAAAAATCAAAAATTCATTTGGATTGTTATATGTATTTGAACTTAAAATGGAGCAGCTCCAATACATGACAATTAATTCCACATAGATAATATTTAACATTATATTTTAATATTTTATTTAGATGTTATTGAAATTGGTTTCACAGATGCTAATTCTTATAAAATATTTAACATAAAAAGAAAATTTAGAAAAATAAATTTTTATAACTTTTTTTTTTTTTTTTTGTGCGTGTGTGTGATTCCACTAAGTTAAAAAAATTTGGAAAGGAATTCTTGAGCCAAGAATTTAAATTTCTAAACTTTAAATTCATGAAAAATTGTTTTTTATGTGATGAAAATAACAACACTATTAACTTCCTTAGAAAACATATGTACAGCAGTACTAATTACTATAGTTTAAAAAAAAATCATATTCTACATACTTATTTCCGAAAACGAATCTAGCTTCATATATCTTACAAGAATTTTCCACTTTCTTTTTGTATTTAGGAATGTCAGATTGATTCTCGAAATCTATAAAACTCATTCTAAGCATCCAAGAAAATCGATGACGCGCCCAAACGATTCTTTAGAAACTTTTACACTTTGCATTTTTTTTTTTTTTTTAAACACAAATAAATCCGTGGAATACCTAAAAGATTTCTAACCATCTTTCCTTGCAATCAATAGAAGTATAGAGATGTGATTTCTGAAATGTGGAAAAGGATTTCAAATATTATTTTCGAAGCATACTGTGCTTAAAAATGTCTTTGATGGGACTTGATAAATTCGAAACTCCAGAGCTCGAATACGCTACCTTGCGGTCAGAGGCGTAGCTAGACCCGAGTTTCGGGGGGGGGGGGGGGTTACTTCTTTTATTATATATATATATATGTGTGTGTGTGTGTGTGTGTAAACTTTTTTTAGTATTAAAAAAAATAATAAGAGGGAGGTGAATCTTACATACTTTGGAATGGGGTGCCCCAATTTCGATACTTGTGTCAAACAAAACAAAAGCAAAGATTTTTTATTTATTTATTTATTTTAATGTTTTGGAAAACTTAACTTTTTTTTCTTTTTCCTCCATTTAATTTAAATTGAAGCTTTCTAGCAACGAGTCTAGTCAAAACCAGTCTATCCAAATCAGGGGGAAAATCAAATATCTGATGAGCGTGTTCGGTTCATTTCAGTGTGACTGATTAATTTAGAGGCTAACACACATCTACAAAAGCTGGCATCCCTGAAAGCTAATAGATGCATCCTTTTCCGCCTGTAAACTGGATGTTTGACTTTCAATCTCATCGGTGGTCAGACTATTTTTACTAACTTGGTTCGCACTAAAAGCATGAAATAAAATAAAAAAAGATTTCTTGATTATAACCTACAAAAAATGAAAAGGCTTTTCATATCGTTATATATATATATATATATATATATATATATATATATATATATATATATATATGTAGCTTTTTATATGTATTTACATTTATGCTAATTTTAAAGCAGTTAATAAAATTTGAATTAAAAAAAAAGGGAAGAAATATAGGCGGTAGAAAGTTATTTGCACAAAGCTGCATACCATCTGTTCTCCTCTCAAGTTTTTATTTTAAATTTTATTAGCTACTTTAGAATTTACATAAATATCTATTTGAGAAAGCAACAGGAATTTTCTAGTGTTATAAACAGAAGTCTTGTTTATTTTCTACTTTTTAATGCGAACCAAGTTAACAGAAATAGTACAGAACAGTCTAGATTCATTTCGTTTTTGAACATTTTATTCCTGTAATGCTATGCAGTTTTTCTTTTAAATTAAAATAAAATTTCCTTCAGAAGGGTTCGATGGGATTAATGCTGCTTCAGCAGACTGTACTTCGTTTTCCTCAGACGACGCTAACTTTCTCTTTTTAGAGCAACCATTTTCGTCATTTACATTTTTTTCTTTGGGTTTTAAAAAGCTTGTTATCGGTTTTGCTCGCTTCATTATACAAAAACGTTCACTTAGATCATACTATTCTAGATAGTTTAGACCGCACGTTTTTAAAAGAATACGCAGTAAATACTGGCTGACATTTTCGACAAATCAATGAGATTGCGGTGGATACTCTGGTTAGCAAAGATCGTTTGGACTATGACAGCACAACGCCAACAAAAACCTTATGTTTCGAATTCCGGCTGTGCTATCATTTTCGGATTCGAAGCGCAATGATCTTTTAAAGCAGCAAGCAAAAGCATTTTCTTCAACTCGAAACAGAAAGGGCTGAGGGGGCAAAAAAGGAAGAAATGCGTTCCACAAATAGGTTTTCTAGGAAGATTAACAAAAGGACAGTCGTTTCGAGCACTTTGTTGGAAGAAGAGTAAAGGGGTGAAATTCACAGGTTGAGTATTAGTTGCATTATGGATGAGTATTTCAAGTTCATGGTTAAAGGTCATTCAAGTTAAAAGCCATTTTGCTCTGTTATCTGGCTTAGTACTGTTCTTTGGTCGCTCTCTTTCTTAAAATTATGATTCCTTTATAGAAAATTGAGATGATAGGAGTGAAAAGAAAGTTTAAGATTTTTTCAAGTAAAGAAAAAGGGAAAATACTAGAATATTGGCCAGGTTATATTTGCAGCAATTGCTAACCTCAAGAAGATAAATAATTAATCAAAAAAAAAAAAAAAAATCAGGCACCAAAAAGCAATAAAAGACTTTTTCTTGAGAAAGATATGCTTAAAGTTTCTTTTACTGTCAAAATGATTCCTTAAACTCGCAATAAAGCACTTAATAATGTAATAACAGAGTAAAGACCTAACAAAACTAATACAGAGGAATTTTGATCAAGAGCCCATACTGTCTTTAGTATCGATTTCAAATTTTCACCATCATATTCCAAATTTCTATAAAGTTTCTTAAAGCCCCGTATCTTAAAACCTCTTTATCTCGATTTTTTTCCTTCCTGTGAAATTCGAAATATAGATTCAACTGTATGTAATATTCCCACTGCGCCGCTCATAAAATTAAACATATTTAGCAATTTGCAGAGTCTATGACAAAATAAGGCTACATATACGTGGATTTCACAAATCAATCTCATTTCTACAGCGAAGTGTGAAATTTCACTCAATTATCAAAAAAATGTCGCAGCAGAGTGAGGAGTGAGGCGTCTTTACGCTTAAGGGTCACTCATGGAGCTGATTTTCAATGGCACTGGGGGGGGGGGGGGGGGCGAAGTGAATTTTTTTTATTCAGAAAAAAAGTCGTTTTGATTTTTTTTTCATCTTCAGCTCTTTTTCTTTTCTCTTCTCTTTTTTCTTATCTTTTTTTCTCTTCTCTTTTCTTTCTCTTCTCTTTTCTTTCTTTTTTCTCTCTCTCTCCTTTTTTTTGAGAAAAACATGGACAACCCCTCCCCCCTTAGCTACGCCCCTGCTTGCGGTGATTAACAATACTACAGAAAAAGGTGAAACATTCCATTCCACGTGTTTTCTTTGGGGTAAATTACAGATTTCAGACAGTTTGTGGTGTAATGTAATTTCAGAAGAATAGAAAAGCAAGCTTCCCACAAACTCTATGAAAAACTACTGTCATTCACTAAGCGTCAAAGCGAGTTATAAGTTACGGCATTTGTTTGTTTTACCTTTTTCATTCGCCATTAGACAGTGGTTTCAGCGCAACGTATAGTTTATTGGAGTTGCGAATATGAACCATGTTCAAGGTTCATTAGATTTTTTCCCTCGCGCTCCCTGGTGACAATAGTGGCATAAAAAAAACGATTGGTTTGCATTCAAGAAGGGGTTTATTGTCATCCCTTAACACATGTATGAAGCTCTCTGCAAACTTCTGCGATTTCAAGATGTAATATTTTCTTTTACTTTTAGCCAACGACAAGTGATTCATCACAAAACAATGTCAACCATTACGGTAATAAATGCACGAAAAAGCTTTCTTGCTTTCCTTTAGAAACTTTTGTCTAAAGTCTCCTGAAATGCTGTTTCCTCACAGTAAGTGTGTTTCTGCAGGCCCGTTATTTCAAACTTTTCCAGGTGGGAAGGGGGGGGGGGGGCAAAGGATATCTACTCAATATAATGTTACAAATTCTGTAAATAGTAATTATTTTATATATAATATGTTATAATCTGGCTAAACTTGGCGTTTGTGCCAATATCTTTCACCTAAAATTATCTTAGTAATAGAAACTGTAAATAGTTTCTTGTAATGTATATACAACCCTTTTACATTCGAATGAAGTATATGGTCCCTCCATTTCTGCAGGATAAGATTTGTGAATGAATAAAAAAGAAAATGAAATGACACTTCGGGAATCACGTGGAATGTTTGAGAGCTTTGTTTCGAGATTTATAAAAAGCCACGGCCGGCGGCGGAATCAGTTAGTCTCGTTTTAGTTGTTGCTCTGGAAGTGTGTATTAGCCTTTGCGCTCTGTTTTTGCGTATTTTGATGTAAATACGTGTTTTATCGTTGAGTTTACGGTGTTAATATATATTTTCCTAATTGCTATGGTTAATTCAGCACTTATTAACGATATTTCTTCTACAACGTTGTAAATAAATCTCCTGTGTTTTCTCAAGAACTGTGTCGTCATTTAAAGAATTTTTTGAAGTGGCTGGACTCGTAACAATCGACGCCGAACGTGGAGCTTCTTCAGGACTTTCTTGAAATAATCTGTGACCTTGGACATTTCGTCTTGAAGACTACTTGGACTTGGACATTTTTCGGTGATTACTCGCGAGATGGATGATCAATTAATCTTGCTGTGGATATTATTTTGCAGGGCCTGATTACTGAATAGGCCGGATAGCCAAGGGGTGCACACCTGGCGAGAGGGGGATCATAGCTCAGACTGTGCCATGGAAATTTTTAGGGAGGTTGTTTTGAGGGGTATGTTTTCCTTTTTTTTGGGTGGGGGGACTCTTGCTTTTTTTTGTGGGTGGGGTCTTCGTGATATTTAGAGAGGCACGCCCTTGCTCTTAGGGGGGGGGGAGGCACTCCTGGGCTACTCCGTGGCCTAGGGCCGGTTATGCCTTTGTTAACTACATAAATTTGGCCTTCTAAAACAATATTTTTTTTATACAGTGAAACCTGTAAAGTTGACCACCCTTATAAGTTGACCGCTTTTTTCAGGCACAGAATTAGCCCTTATCATATAAATCAACCTCTGTAAGTTGACCACTAAAGTAGTGCACTGCAGGTGGTCAACTTACACAGGTTTCACTGTACTATCTTCAATCTATCTTTCAATCTATGGAGAGACAAAATTTACAGTAAAATATAACAAGGCAATTTTTGAAAAGATTCGTTTGTAATAACTGTTTACTTTTACCTGTTGATAACAAATTACTTGTTGATGCTGCTATGGTCATCTGCTGATGCTGCTGTATCATCAATTAGGCTTTCTGATAGCAATAAAATAACGATCTTGACAATTTTTCATATCCTGCATAGAAAAAAAAGGGAAGGGGCGTTGGCCTTATTTGGCGCACCATCCTATTTGAGAAGTACGAAAGAATATATGTTTAAAATGTAGTTTTCCTTTGAAATGGGAATTAAAAAAAAAAATGCGTGAAATATATTTTACTGTCTAGTTATATTTAATACAAGTAGGAACAAAGCTATTTTAAAGCAAATATTAGAGGCGTTGGAAAAAATAGCAAGTTTAATTAAAAATGAAAACAATCTATTATACATAAAGGGCTACTTCTGCATGTATGTCCGGTAGGGTGGAGTGAAAAAAAATAAATTTTCAAATTTCGAAACGCCTGGAGTCTCAAAAGTTGCCTTTTAGCATCAATAGATCACCCCTAAAATTTTAACCTCCTAGGTTAATATCTTTAGGTTCCAAAATCGCCCCAAAAAATGTAAAAAATCGATTTTTTTAAAAAAAATTTTTACAAAGCTGAAAATATATTTAAAAAAAATAATAATGGGTAAATGTTAAGTCTTGGTAACATTAATATATCATAAAAGTTTTACTTCAATAGAGTAATTTCTTTAATTTTCTAAAAATCAGCAAAAATAACCAAAAATTGACCAATTTTTCTTTCTAATTTACACAATCTTACGAAGCAAAAATGGGTAAAATGCACAAAATATAAATATTTAAATACAAAATCTAAACTTTTTTACAAGTTATATATTTAATTTCTTATTTAGACAATTTATTGTAACATTATAAAGGAACAAAATTAGTATTTTGGAAATAAAAACATAATATTGCATTATCTAACTTTTCAAGAAAGTGAGTACTTTATTATTCATGAACATGGCCCGATCAAGACAAACTGATGCCCAGGTCCTGAGTAAAAATTGGTGCCCCCCCCCCATGAGAAAATCAGCACAATTTCAAAGTCAATGTTTTATACTAGAAACCTAATGCACTAGAAACTTACACATTATTACTTCAGAAACCTGGTATTTGAATACCAAACACTTGATAGTCACCATACTAATCATAGTTAAAATTACCTTACCTTAAGGTGAAAATGAATTTAAAAAACAATTTAAAACTGCAAAAATAGCAAAAAAAAAAAAAAAACCTAACTAATTCTGACATTAAGCTTTAAAAATTCTTCTTTCTGGCTTTAACAGAGGCAAATGTGTCGATCACAGATCACATCATCGAAATCTAATTTTGATGTCACAGTATTTTCAGTGGTCAATAAGAAAAAGTCCTGTAAATTATCCTGAGAAACGCAGCTTCTCAAACGATTTTTTAATTCTTTTCAAAGCTGAAAAGTACAGGAAAAAAAAGGAAGGAATTAAGCTAATTTAGGCTATTTTAGTGCCCCTAAATTTGTGGTGCTCGGGTCCGCGGACCCGCCGGACCGTGCGTTAATCAGGCCCTGTTCATGAATATCTGTTCATAAAGTACCACAAAACAACTTAACACCCAACATGAACAACAATAGCTTAGACATGAAATTCTGGTTTAGTGTCGAAATTGGCATTTTGAATCTATACGCTAATTTGCTCAAGATGTTTGTTAGTCATCACGTCTTTCTTCACCACAAACATATTCTGAAGCCTCTGCTACCAATCTGTGCACTGCACGCAAATTAGCTCTACAGAATGATCGCATTTTCCAGATATTTGCCAAGTAGCTTAAGAACAATCGTGGACAATGTAATTCAACGTAATTCATTTTTTGCTCTTTCAGAGAACATATTTTTTTCAATGCTTTCTGATAAAAGAAAACGTATTCAAGTTCTGGCCCACCGCAGGATTTTTTCAATAAGAGAACAGCTAAGTGAACAGTCAGCTACACCAGTTCCAGTTAGACAGTTGAAAGTGCTGAAGTTAAACTTCAACTGTCGAGATTGCACTGAACTCATTAACAGGCGACAAGACTTTTGTTAAAAAGGTAAGAGGTAGAAGATTAATTTTTTCATAATTAGTTAGAAACTTTGGCATTTATTTTTTTTATAAAATCAGAATTCATTTTCGGAAGACAAGGAGTGGTCATTGCCGTTGTTAAATTTTATCGCTAAAAATGCGAAATGATGATCATTGAAATAACAGTGCATTTATTAATGCACTAACATACAGTGCAAATGTATAAATTAGCTATTGTCTATTCATGTTGTTTTCTGTTCATATTTCATGTAGTTTTTTCACAACATCAGTAACATTGATTTTTAGTTCCCCGCATTTCTGTTAGAGCTATTACAGTATTTGTTAATTTCTCACATGTTTTACTTTTTAAAGGTAGCATTTAATTTTTGACACGCACGGGCTCTAAACACATGTTAGGAAATAAACAGTATCGGATTAAAGTAAATAAGACTTAAAATTTAGCTCTAGTTCTAAATTGCATTACGCATCGAGTGTACGTGAGTAGGTTGGTCAATCGAGTTTTATAGAAATAGACCAAGAGCTGACCCCCCAAAACACGATTTATCTCTTTTATGGCTTGTGGCCGGTTAAAAGAATAAAAAAATGCAATTTAAAACTTTGGCTCGAATCCCCCCCACTAATTTTGGGTCACACGGCTGTGTGGGTGGATGAAAGGTCAAAAAAGTGAAAAATATCAAAGTGATGAGTTAAATGGCTAAAAACTATATAATAGCAATAAATTAATAAGAAAAAACCCGTAGCGAATTTCCCCCTCAGCTATGTTGGGGCGAACGTGGTGCCCCCCAGGGGTAAAGTATCGATTATTAAACTTAAAAAAAAAATGATCACTTTCGTGTGGGGGGGGGATTTTACAGGGTATTAGTTTCATTATTTTGATTGCCAAAAAAAATCCCCCCCCAGTAACTATGGGTCAATTTGTCAAAAAAAATTTTTTTTGTTCCTCTTTATTTGGTTCAAGTCGAGTATTATTCGAACTTACGCATGACTGTTTAAGTTGCAAAAAAAACCCCCAAAGTTTGAACGTTTTTTCATTAAAAAAAACTCGTAGCAATCCCCCCCCCCACACCTATGGAGGGGGTTGCTACGCGGTGCGCAGTTTTACAGCGTGGTGCTCCCCCCCAGGGGTGAATTGTCGATTGATTAAATTAAAAATAAATGATCACTTTCGGGGAGGGAATTTTACAGAGTATACATTTAATTGCAAAACAAAATATCTCCTCCCCAGCAATTATAAGTCTACTAGCTGCATTGCCAGGCGTTGCACGGTCTACCTCAAAAATGTACGTGTATTCGGCGTTCCAAGCATTTTATACAATTATATAAATTTTCTCGCTTTCATTACATTTCTTATTGCTGCTCCACTCCTATTAGTCAAAGCGCAATGTTATATAGCCTATAGCCTTCTCAATAAATGGACTATTCAACACAAAATGAATTTTTCAGTTCGAACCCGTCGTCCCTGTAGACCAAGAGCTGAGCCCCCAAAACACGGTTTATCTGTTTTATGGCGGGTGGCCGGTTAAAATAATAAAAAAATGTGATTAAAAATTTTGGCTCTAATCCCTTCCCCCTCCGCCCACTATTTTCGGGTCACACGCTGCATGGGTGGATGAAAGGTCAAAATAGAAGAAAAATATTAACATAAGTGAAATGGCTAAAAATTATATAATAACATTAAATTAATTAAAAAAAACCACGTTGCAAATCTCCCCTCCAGCTATGTTGGGGCGAATGTGGGAGCCCCCCCCCCCCCAGAAGTGAATATCGATTGCTAAAACTAAAAAAAAAAAAAAAAAAAATCACTTTCGTGGGGTTGGGGATGGGGAACTTTACAGGGTATTTGTTTCATTATTTTGATTTCCAAAAAATCTCCCCCCCCCAGTAACTATGGGTAAATTTGTCAAAAAAAAAAAGTTTTTTGTTTCTCTTTATTTGGTCCGAGTCCAGTACTATTCGAACTTTCCCATGACCTCTTAAATTGTAAAAAACAATTGCAATTATTTATTCGGTAAAAAAACACGTAGAAAATCTCCCCCCCCCCCAGCTATGTTAGGGCGAACTTGTTGCCCCCCAGGAGTGAATTATCGATTGATTAAATTAAAAAAAAAAAAGATTACTTTCGTAGAGAGGAGGGATTTTCTCAGAGTTTACATTTGATTGTAGCAGGGAAAAAAATCCCCCCCCCCAAAAAAAATGTTTTTAATTTAAATTAGAAATTTTAAAATATTTTTCAAAATGAAAAGAAGCAATACAGCGTCCGTACATCTGCTTCTACCATTGTGTGCTCAGCATGAAAAGAATGAAGGGGAAAGTATACGCCTGTGATGATTTCTTCTTGCTGTTTCGAGGGCAGTTTCGTCAGTGATCAACTGTAGCCAACACAGTGAAGTCGTTATAGCTGTTGGTTTTTCTTTTCGGAGCACGCTGTACCGCATCCTTAAACTGAAAACGTAAAAAAATCCTTTTTTCAAAAATATATTTTGATGTTTTTATATTATGAGTGTTTTAAAGGGTAATTTTAAGTGTAGCCAGCCACCAGATAAAAGATAATTTAGTATATTATCTCTAAGAGTATACATTTAATTGTTTTAACTGCAAAAAAAAGAAAAAAAAATCTTCCCCTACCCCAGTAATTATGAGTTTATTTCACAAACAAAAGTGATTTTATGTTAAAATTGCAATAACGACTTTTTTACTTGTAAATGTTAATGCGTTAATCCGATGCGTTAAATGAATTTTTAAAATAATAATTTGGAAATTCATATAGATTTATTTACCTTCAGCATATTGGTTGTGATAGTGTCTAGCTAGTTTGATAAAAATGTTCCTGCAATCTCGATGATATAAATCTGCTTCTGTTAAGAACTCGGAAAAATCTAAATCACGGAATTTCAGTTTTCAGTGTTTTCGAATCTTTGAAACTTTTATTCCTTCAAATAAAGTTTCTATCAAAACATTATCTTTTATCTGGTGGCTGGCTACACTTAAAATTACCCTTTAAAACACTCATAATATAAAAACATCAAAATATATTTTTGAAAAAAGGATTTTTTTACGTTTTCAGTTTAAGGATGCGGTACAGCGTGCTCCGAAAAGAAAAACCAACAGCTATAACGACTTCACTGTGTTGGCTACAGTTGATCACTGACGAAACTGCCCTCGAAACAGCAAAGAAGAAATCATCACAGGCGTATACTTTCCCCTTCATTCTTTTCATGCTGAGCACACAATGGTAGAAGCAGATGTACGGACGCTGAATTGCTTCTTTTCATTTTGAAAAATATTTCAAAATTTCTAATTTAAATTAAAAACATTTTTTTTGGGGGGGGGATTTTTTTTCCTGCTTCAATCAAATGTAAACTCTGAGAAAATCCCTCCTCTCTACGAAAGTAATCTTTTTTTTTTATATTTAATCAATCGATAATTCACTCCTGGGGGGCAACAAGTTCGCCCTAACATAGCTGGGGGGGGGGGGATTTTCTACGTGTTTTTTTTACCGAATAAATAATTGCAATTGTTTTTTACAATTTAAGAGGTCATGGGAAAGTTCGAATAGTACTGGACTCGGACCAAATAAAGAGAAACAAAAAAACTTTTTTTTTTTGACAAATTTACCCATAGTTACTGGGGGGGGGGGGGAGATTTTTTGGAAATCAAAATAATGAAACAAATACCCTGTAAAGTTCCCCATCCCCAACCCCACGAAAGTGATTTTTTTTTTTTAATTTTAACAATCGATATTCACTCCTGGGGGGGGGGGGCTCCCACATTCGCTACAACATAGCTGGAGGGGAGATGGTTTTTTTAATTAATTTAATGTTATTATATAATTTTTAGCCATTTCACTTATGTTAATATTTTTCTTTTATTTTGACCTTTCATCCACTCATGCAGCGTGTGACCCGAAAATAGTGGGCAGAGGGGGGGGGGGGGGGTAAGAGCCAAAATTTTTAATCACATTTTTTTATTATTTTAACCGGCCACCCGCCCATAAAACAGATAAACCGTGTTTTGGGGGCTCAGCTCTTGGTCTACAGGGACGACGGGTTCGAACTGAAAAATTCATTTTGTGTTGAATAGTCCATTTATTGAGAAGGCTGTAGGCTATATAACATTGCGCTTTGACTAATAGGAGTGGAGCAGCAATAAGAAATGTAATGAAAGCGAGAAAATTTATATAATTGTATAAAATGCTTGGAACGCCGAATACACGTACATTTTTGAGGTAGACCGTGCAACGCCTGGCAATGCAGCTAATAGACTTATAATTGCTGGGGAGGAGATATTTTGTTTTGCAATTAAATGTATACTCTGTAAAATTCCCTCCCCGAAAGTGATCATTCATTTTTAATTTAATCAATCGACAATTCACCCCTGGGGGGGGGGGGAGCACCACGTTGTAAAACTGCGCACCGCGTAGCAACCCCCTCCATAGGTGTGGGGGGGGGGGGGATTGCTACGAGTTTTTTTTTTTAATGAAAAAACGTTCAAACTTTGGGGTTTTTTTTGCAACTTAAACAGTCATGCGTAAGTTCGAATAATACTCGACTTGAACCAAATAAAGAGGAACAAAAAAAATTTTTTTTGACAAATTGACCCATAGTTACTGGGGGGGGGGATTTTTTTGGCAATCAAAATAATGAAACTAATACCCTGTAAAATTCCCCCCCACGAAAGTGATCATTTTTTTTTAAAGTTTAATAATCGATACTTTACCCCTGGGGGGCACCACGTTCGTCCCAACATAGCTGGGGGGGGGGAATTCGCTACGGGTTTTTTCTTATTAATTTAATGCTATTATATAGTTTTTAGCCATTTAACTCATCACTTTGATATTTTTCATTTTTTTGACCTTTCATCCACCCACGCAGCCGTGTGACCCAAAATTAGTGCGGGGGATTCGAGCCAAAGTTTTAAATTGCATTTGTTTATTATTTTAACCGGCCACAAGCCATAAAAGAGATAAATCGCGTTTTCGGGGGTCAGCTCTTGGTCTAAAACTCAGTGCGCTTTAATCTTATCAAGGAGCAAATTTAAGAAACATTGTTGATGGACTCTTAAAAGTTGAAACCTATCTTATTTTAGAAAATTATGAACTGTTTATGGTAAAAATGCAAGTTTGTTTAAGGTATCCGAGTCCGAGTGTGTTAGAAGACATAAAAAAAGAAAAAAAAAAAACTAATTTAAACATTTTTTAAACTGTTATTTTTTAACTGCATAGCACATGTTACAAAACTATGGGGAAAATGTAAAAATATGCTTTGAAATTATTATTAAATAAAAAAAGGCAAAATTGAAGGAAAATAGCGAAAATACGGATCTTACGCTAACAGATGAACAAAATTAGGCTCTATTCACACAAAAATCCTTGTAGGAATATATTTTTGCAACACTTATGTGTGTTTTGATCTAAAACATTTCTTGTTTTTCAAAATAGTTCTGAAACATCTCTGAACAAAGTTCCTAATATACTGGTATAGTCTTTTAATGCTTTTGTTTTTTAAAATAATGCACAAAAAATATTACTAAATTATAAAATTCAGCTTAGTTTTTAGAGGAAAACAGCAAGCATATTACAAAAAAGTACCTCAAAAAATTTTACATCAAAACTTGAATAAATTTTTGAGATATCATGTGACAGTAGGCAGTTTTCCTCAAAAATATCAATCTTCAGAAAACGCATTTGAACGCAACTTTCGTTCTGGGCTTTGGTTTACGACTCTAATAATACAGCTAATGCTCCTGTTGTAATTCTCGTAGAATAAAAAGTAAAGCTTCTGAAAAGCCAACGAATCAATCAGACTATAAATCAGAATCATAAATTTTTTAACGAAAATTTCATCGAAAATACAGATTTAATACTGGAATTACAGGAGGGGTCATTTTGACCCCAAATAAATTTTTTCTGCTAACTGCTCCTCTGTATTTTCATAAAAAGCTTAATGCTTCCTTGACTTTTCCTAAATCATCTGCAATTATAAAAGTGATTTGCAATAATAAAAGTTTTCAAGAAAATTGCAATTTTTTTAAATCTCAAACTAAAGGGGATATAACTAAAACTCTGGGCAGGTGTCGATTTGATCCTTTTGAGAAAAAAGAAAATAAATACATTTATTGGTGCTGAAACTCAAAATGCCTCTTAGAACTATCATTTCAAGAACTTGAAGCATCTATAACGTTTTTGTATATAAGAGGGAACGTTATACGCTAGCTTCTAAAATGCAACTGAAACAGCGCTGGTTATTTGCAGGGCATTTTAAACTTTTTAAAAATACTTCATTATGCATCCTGAAAATCTTTGCATCCTTTAAATAAACTGCAATTATTATAAGTATGTTTATTTTAAACTAATTTTTACAAATATATAACATTACGTAGGGAATTATACAGATTTCTTCTCGGGTGTCAAAATGACCCCCGCCTTATTTCTAGGTATACGAAGACCGTCGTAATTCTAATGTTTAACGCGGTTGATATCTTAGTATGGACAATAAATACAAGTACAGTGTGTACTTGTATGAACTAGGATTGACCTGAACTGCAATCTGTTCAACATTCGCCTCTGACCCTGCAAATTGATCAATAAATAAATAAATTCATTTGTATACAAGCGTTTATGTTTCATCATAACTTCGGAATTTCCCGGCAATAAAAGCTGAACTTCTTTCTTCACCACACCATAATGCTTATTCTCTTGATATTACTATTTCTTTTGAAATACTTGGAGAGAACTTATCTTCGCTATTGCCGGGGCCGGTGTGCTGTCGATTCATCAGAGGGAAGATTTGTTTTCCCCTCTGTGTAGAGGAAGAAGACTCCTTCGCAATGAAGTTTCGGTTCTTGAAAGAGAAGTTTATTGGACCGACGCACAGTGGAGTATTTGACTGAAAATCCTGGCCAAAAGTCCAAAATTAAAAATTTACCCGATTTTTATGAATATTTATTCTATGATAGTTGACTAACTGGTGCATCGATCGGCACCTGTTTTGGAAACTTGAGTCACATACAATTGCTCATAGCCTCGTTGAAAGATGAGATTTCTATAATAATTTTCGCTTTTTTGTTACGTTTCAGCTTAATTATTACGTTTCAATGTAGATTTTTTTGTGGCTTTCTAAATGAATGGAATTGAACCAAACCAATTTTACGATATAAAGAAATGTCAGGGCTTAGTGCTAATTACAAATCAAAGTAAATATTTTTATTTTATTTTTGTGAAAAAAAATAAAGGAAACTTGGTACATGAGGTTTTTAAAGGCTTTTCGCCTTAATTTATAAGTAGAGAAAGCTTTTTAAATGGGTGTCGGGCTCGGTCGGGCTGTTTTGAAAGTTGCATCGTATTTGGCAAAGTCTCTAGTGCTAACTTCAGCAAAAAAATCTTCCGCCTACAACTGCCCTTTTTTTTTAATGATTTTTTTTAAAAAAGTGCATAATCCGATCTTTTTGTGACAAGTCATGATTTTAAACTGAATTTACCAACAAAGATTTAATAAATTTGTAAAAAAGTTATCATAAGCTCTACTGAATGAAAAGATCGACATATTTGAGCGCACAAACAACAATAAAATTTCAGACACGAGTTTCATGGTTACGAGAAACCGCTTCATCAATGGGTAAAGATGTAAGTTATGGAATGAGAATCCTCCAATTAATTTCGAAACGCTTACCTTTATGCATCGCTAAAGAGATTCATTGCACCCCTAAAACATATGTTTGCGTTCAGTTATGTTAATTTTCTCATGTACGTTAATGAGTTAATAAATTAAATTAATTTTGTGATCTCGCTAAGAAAATTTGCTCTTCCTTAAAATTGAGATTTTAGATGAAATAAATAAATATTTATATTTTTTCAGATCATTGCTGCAAATAATGTGCCGGGGGAGGGGGTCTTTTCCCCCTTATACGTAGCAAAAGGGGGGAACCCCCCCCCCCCCCCACTTGCTAGCGTTAGGAGACAATTGTAATTGTCTCCTAACGTTCCTACGCTAGCGAGCTATCCATATTTAAGACATTTTACCTACTCATTGTGAAATTAAAGTTATATAAAGTTTAAGTTCCAAGTTTGTTCGTACAATTTTTAGCGGACACATCACGCGATGTCAAACTAAGAATCGACCCAAGGTACGAGTACAATATATACAATTCAAAAACAAAGAGCTTTTGAATATCCATTTTCGAGTGTTTTTACAGTTATAATATCCTAGTTCATTTATTTATTTATTTTTTAAATAGAAAAAAGGTTCTTTGTAACCCCGAAACCCTTGTCTTTAATTCTTTTTGTGCATGATTAACTCAGGGTTTTAATGATTGAAACCAAACGAAAAGAATAAAATTGATTATTTTTTTTGGTTTCAAATTAGTGTTTTGTACAGAATACTAGGATTTTTTAACCGCTTTTTGCTTCCCCCCCCCCCGAACAGTGCATTT